>NC_136019.1:4132208-4142208 GCF_048128805.1 Centroberyx gerrardi | reverse complement strand
TCCTTCTCCGTCTCTCCTCTCCTCTTTTTCCCTCTCCTTGCTCACCTCCCCTCACCTTCTAACTTCAAAACTGTGTTTGTGTGTGTGTGTGTGTGTGTGTGTGTGTGTGTGTGTGTGCGCACGTGTGTGTGTGTAAATCATCCTACTATGATCATAAAAATGTCTGGAGAAACGTGGAGGAGCTGTTACACAACATGTTACCTAAAAATACAGACATTAACGTCGCTCGAGTCCCAAGTCAGTCTCAAGTCTTGAGGCACGAGTCTCAAGTCAAGTCCCAAGTCTAAATGTAGATTACCAAGTCAAGTCCAAGTCAAGTCCAAGTCATTAATGTCAAGTCTCAAGTCTAAATGTAGATTACCAAGTCAAGTCCAAGTCAAGTCCAAGTCATTAATGTCAAGTCTCAAGTCTAAATGTAGAACAGCAAGTCAAGTCAGAACAAATCAAGAGTCCAGTATCAATTTAATATCTTAAAGAAAACTAAATATCTAGGACTTTTCAATGCAATATGGTTTTAATAGGATAAAAACTTGGTAAGAGCATCATGAGTTTGATTTCTATAATCAGTTTCAACTTCAATAAATTCAATCATTCCATACAAATTCAGAAAACAGAATTTAAATTCAGTCGTCCGCTGGAACAAATCTCATCACTTTCAATCTGAGTCATTTACACAAACACAAGATCTCAAGCCAAGACTTTAGAAACCTTTTCAAGTCATCAAAGTACAAGTCAGAGTCGAGTCCCAAGTCACCAGAACCCAAGTCAAGTCAAGTCTCAAGTCTTCTCCTCATGCAGCAAGTCAAGTCTCAAGATATTCAAATTGTGACTCGAGTCTCCACATCTGCCGCCTGACTGATGTGAACGTTTTTTTTCCCAGTCGTCAGCTCACATTTACGATACATCTGGTAAGGCATGAACGCAGCATTAGCCGTCTTCACTTCATCACTCTTTCTCTCCTTCTTTCTCTTTATCCCTCTTCTTCACACCTTCCACTCTCTTCTTCTTCTTCTTCTTCTTCTTCTCTACCTCTGCCTTCCCATCCTCCTTCCCTTCTTCTTTTCAATTACTGGTACTACTACTACTTCTACTTCTATCCCTCTTCTTCACACCTTCCTCTCTTCTTCTTCTTCTTCTTCTTCTTCATCTTCTTCTTCTCTACCTCTGCCTTCCCATCCTCCCTCTCTTCTTCTTTTCAATTACTGGTACTACTACTACTACTACAACCACTGGTACTACTACTTCTACTACTATCCCTCTCATTCACACCTTCCTCTCTTCTTCTTCTTCATCTTCTTCATCTTCTTCTTCTTCTCTACCTCTGCCTTCCCATCCTCCCTCCCTCTCTACTTTTTCAATTACTGGTACTACTACTACTACTACAACCACTGGTACTACTACTACTACTACTACTACTATCCCTCTCATTCACACCTTCCTCTCTCTTCTTCTTCTTCTTCTTCTTCTTCTTCTTCTTCTTCTTCTTCTCCACCTCTGCCTTCCCATCCTCCTTCCCTTCTTCTTTTCAATTACTGGTACTACTACTTCTACTACTATCCCTCTCATTCACACCTTCCTCTCTTCTTCTTCTTCATCTTCTTCATCTTCTTCTTCTTCTCTACCTCTGCCTTCCCATCCTCCCTCCCTCTCTACTTTTTCAATTACTGGTACTACTACTACTACTACAACCACTGGTACTACTACTACTACTACTTCTACTATCCCTCTTCTCCACACCTTCCTCTCTTCTTCTTCTTCTTCTTCTTCTTCTTCTTCTTCTTCTTCTCTACCTCTGCCTTCCCATCCTCCCTCCCTCTCTTCTTCTTTCCCCGGTGATATTCTCCATCCGGAAAACTCGATGCCGACCCGTATATTTTCGTTCTGCCTCTTTCCCCCCCGCTGACCGCTGGAAGGTCGGACGGCCGAGAAATATCCGCCGGGCCCAATTCACAACAGACCGCCCGAAAATATATTCTCACATTCTCCACAGTTATCACATTCTCAGATGTTAGCCGAGAGGGCAGAAGGCCTATGGATTTTGAGGATACACACACACACACACACACACACACACACACACACAGCCAGCCTCTGGCCAACCCTTGTTCTTGGGTTGACCCTTGCCTCTCTCTTCCGTACTCTCACCCAGTAACTTAATGCTTATTTTCACACTAGACACACTCACACACACACACACACACACACAGGTACAAGTACAGATACACACACTATCTCTCTCACTGACACAGGTTCTCTCTCTCTCTCTCTCTCTCTCACACACACACACACACACACACACGCACAGCCCCAGTGTGTGCTGACCTAGGAGTAACTCAGTGAAGTCAGCCAATAAAACACAGAGGAATCGTCGGCACGTAACTTGACATTCTAGTGGTTTGTTTGGATAACCTCTCGCTGTGCGGAACCAACACACACACACACACACACACACACACACGAGACGCGCACATACACACACACAGACGTAGTACAGCACAGTATTTTACATTTACGACTCTCTAGATCCTGTGAGACCCCACCGCTTTGCTCGCCCCCCAGTGCTGCCCTCTCGTCTACCCCGCCACACACACACACACACACACACACACACACACACACACACACACACACCTTCTGTGTCTTCCAACCTTCTGCTTTCCCAGCAATTATCCCCAAACTAAACAATTACTCCTACTCTGTAACTAAAGACTAGAGTTATTATGAAAGCTAGACTTTTTAAAACCTCCATTAAATACTGCTGTTACTGCAACTACTGCTACTACATCTAGTACTACTACTACTACTGCTACTACATCTAGTACTACTACTACTACTACTACTACTACTGCTACTACTACTACTACATCTAGTACAACTACTACTACTACTGCTACTACTGCTACTACTACTACATCTAGTACTACTACTACTACCACTACTACTGCTACTACTGCTACTACATCTAGTACTACTACTACTACTACTACTACTACATCTAGTACTACTACTACTACTACTACTACTACTACTGCTACTACTGCTACTACTACTACATCTAGTACTACTACTACTACTACTACTACTATTACATCTACTACTACTACTACTACTGCTACTACTACTACATCTAGTACTACCACTACTACTGCTACTACATCTACTGCTACAACTACTTCTGTTACTACTACTACCACTATAACAACAACTACTGATAGTACTACTAGTACTTCCACTACTGCCTCTACTACTATTACTACTACTAATCGTAATAATAATTTAGATTGTGTAAAAACATTTTAGTTTGTTGCTGACATGAATGTAAAACTAACTTTTGAATGTTTCTGAAGTCATTTTTCTCCCAGAATGCATATAAAATGTTAGAATGAAACTATCATGCAGGATGACTCAGTGGGCAGCTATATAACAAGAGTCCTGTCCTGTCCTGTACTGCCCTGTCCTGTCCTGTCCTGTCCTGTCCTGTCCTGTACTGCCCTGCCCTGCCCTGCCCTGCCCTGTCCTGTCCTGTCCTGTCCTGTCCTGTCCTGCCCTGCCCTGTCCTGTCCTGCCCTGTCCTGTCCTGTCCTGTCCTGCCCTGTCCTGTCCTGTCCTGTCCTGCCCTGTCCTGTCCTGTACTGTATTGTCCTGTATTGTCCTGTACTGTCCTGTCCTGTACTGCCCTGTCCTGTCCTGTCCTGTCCTGTCCTGCCCTGTCCTGCCCTGTCCTGTCCTGCCCTGTCCTGTCCTGTCCTGTCCTGCCCTGTCCTGCCCTGTCCTGTCCTGTCCTGTCCTGTCCTGCCCTGTCCTGTCCTGTCCTGTCCTGTCCTGTATTGTCCTGTACTGTCCTGTCCTGTCCTGTCCTGTCCTGTACCGTACCGTCCTGTACATGTTGGCAGCATGAGGCCCAGTGGCTACAGAGATCAACTGCAGGACCCAGATTCAGGTTCCTGAACATTACATTCACTTAACATTACTGAGACACTGGTCACAGATAACTTACACTTATTCACTGTACTTTTTGCAACTGTTTTTCTTGCTTTTTCTAATCTTGCTAAATTGTTTATTTTTTCAGATCCTTTACATTTTTCAAATCCTTTTGTACCTTTGGCTCTTTGCTGCTGCTCTGACCCAATTTTCCCTCCAGAATGAATAAAGTTAATTTATCTTATCATCGTAATAGTTACAGTAAAAAACTAACTTGAAAAAACACCAAAAGCATTTTCTTCTTCTTGTCTTGGTCGGACTTCAGTCACCAACCCGTCTGTAGTGTCTCTGCATGACAGTGTTCTAGTATATTCTCATTATTAAGGGACAGTGTTGCATGTTCAGCTTCTCTTCCACACTTCTGATGTGGTTTAAAGATTTTCATTTCATTTTGTGATTCACAGTAAATTGTTAGGCAGCAGTGAACGACTGTCAACACTTCATTTCCCTCTTCACAACACATGATGTATTAGTTTCCCCCAATACTGCTGCTGTCAACTCAAATTAACACACTGACTTACGAAGTGTGTGTGTGTGTGTGTGTGTGTATGCATGCACTAGCTTGCTTACATAAGTTTGAGTGTTGCATGTCAATGTGTTTGTGTGAAAATGTGTGTATGCTGTGTTGTTTGCCTGTGTGAGCTAGCTTCCTCGTGTCTTTGTGTGTGTGTGTGTGTGTGTGTGTGTGTGTGTGTGTGTGTGTGAACTTCTGTTCCCCCTGCTGTGTGTTCCAGGTCTGTATTTATGAGTCTCTGGACTCCCACTGAAAACAGAATCATCTTTACCTTTTACCTCAACTCAGTGTGTGTGTGTGTGTGTGTGTGTGTGTGTGTGTGTGTGTGTGTGTGTGTGTGAGTGAACAGGGTGCCAACAGTGTCATCATTACCCTTTACCTCACTCTGACCCCTGTTCATATATGTGTGTGTTAACTTAGAGCAACAGAATAATCTTCAACTCTTACCTAAACCTGACCCTAAATAGTGTGTGTGTGTGTGTGTGTGTGTGTGTGTGTGAACAAAGAAAAGCAGAAACGTTTTCACCTCTTTACCTCACCCTGACCCTGAACTCCCAGCAGAACTCACTTTCACAACCTGAAGTGATGGTTTCTGTGTGTGTGTGTGTGTGTGTGCGTGTGTGCGTGTGTGCGTGAGTGTGTGTGTGTGTGTGTGTGTGTGTGTGTGTGTGTTCAGGACAGCGGATCAGGATTGCTTTTACCTCTCACCTAATTCTGGTCTTGACCTCTCAAGAAAATCTCACCTTCACAAAACAAAATACAGTAATGACGGTGTTTTTCACTCTGTAAGGCCCGTGCCTTAAAGGAGTACACCAGGTTTTTGGGAGATTTGCCCATTAGTCAATTTACCAGTTCAACGATGACATCATAGACACCAAAATCATCCACGTGTCCCCGGTAGATCATTCACTCCAGAGCTCCATGCTAACACTTTAGCATACACTATGTTGAGTGATAGTAGCTCCATGCTAACACTTTAGCATACACTATGTTGAGTGATAGTAGCTCCATGCTAACACTTTAGCATACACTATGTTGAGTGATAGTAGCTCCATGCTAACACTTTAGCATACACTATGTTGAGTGATAGTAGCTCCATGCTAACACTTTAGCATACACTATGTTGAGTGATAGTAGCTCCATGCTAACACTTTAGCATACACTATGTCGAGTGATAGTAGCTCCATGCTAACATTTTAGCAAACACTATGTTGAGTGACAGTAGGCTCCATGCTAACACTTTAGCATACAGTATGTTGAGTGATACTAGGACAATAATAATGATAATAAGACGCTTCAATTAATCATTTAGTTTATAAAATGTCAAAAATAATGACAAATGTTACCAGAGCCAAAAGTGATTCTTAAACCTGCATTAAGCAATATCAGACCCTATAACCAGTCCTGAAGCTAAGGTGGTCTATGTGAGATTTCATTGAGACATAATGATACAAACTGCTGTGTTGCTGTTTTCTCCTCTTTTCTGAAGCTTGTTGTCAAACTCTGCTCCTGAACGCAGCTCCTCCCGCTCCATTCAGCAGGTTTTCATTGTTTTAAAACCAGCTTGGCTCCTCCCTCGCTGTTTAAAAGCAGCGCTCTCCCCCTCCCATCCTGAAAAAAATCTCATAATGGCGGAATAGATGAAGCGAGCGCATAAAGTTGTTAAACTAGTAAAGTTGTTAAACTAGTAAACTTGCTACCTGCCTCTTCACTTGTCATTGTGGGACATGAAACCTACAGCAGGAGAAAGATCTGTCAAAGTGAGACTGGTAACTGGTGACACTTCCCTGTAGGTGCGATTAGCTTAGCTGTTAGCTTAGCTGTTAGCTTAGCTGTTAGCCTTTATGCACGGTTTGTCCTTCAGAGCCTCCGTAGTTCAGTGGCTTTGCTGAGCTTTATTTACAAATGTGTTGCGGTTTCTGTCGCCTTCTAATGATCGGAAAATCACTTAGTGCAGCTTTAAAATTGCTTACTTATTCTGATCAGAAAACGTATTAATTTTATAATGATATAAAACAGAAAGTGATCGAATCTTAGCAAGCAGCAAATATTTAATTTTTTTAGCGTACTAGAGAGCTTTGTTAGAGCTTTGCTCCAGAATGACATAGTCACATTTATTTATTTTTTTTGTAACGTGACGCTCAATCTCACAAATGTTTGCCAGCATGAAGGTAAAACTCATTATGGGATAATACTTGCAGTTATGTTTTTAGCTTTAATCTGAAAATAGTAACATCTGCAGGGAGAGAATCATCTGTAATTTTCAATTTGGGAGCGATGAATGCCAGGTGAGTTGTGTGAGTCCGGTCTCGGCCTGGAAGCCGTGCCTCCTTCTCTCACGGTGTAAAGTGTCCTGCTCAGCCTTGACTCAGCTCCTCCGCTGCTGTGGTTAGTGTTTCTGTCTCTGCAGCGCGTTAAACTGCAGTTTAGAGCGGATTACTGCGGACAATCTGACCGCTGAGATACAACAGATATCCTACTGGTGTCAAATACTATCTTACGAATCTGTGTGTGTGTGTGTGTGTGTGCTTGAAGTGTAAATACACTACCAGTCAAAAGTCTGGACCCACCTGATTGAATGTTCTGTGTTTTTCATTCTCTTAAAGCCGTTCTGATCTAAAGGCTTCTGCTTAAATGCTTGAAATGTGTTTCTTAGACAAATATAAATAGTGAAGTTGATCCTATGTATGAATTTCTTTCCAGAGCCATTGTCTTTCCATCAAGGCAAAGGGCGGCTGCTTTAAAGAATCTAAAATATAAGATAGTTTTGATTTGTTTAACACTTTTTTGGTCACTGCTTAATTCCATTTGTGTTATTTCATCGTTTTGATGTCTTTACTGTTATTCTAAAATGTGGAAAATAGTAAAAATAAAGAAAAATGCATGTGTCCAAACTTTTGACTGGTAGTGTAAGTGTATACTTATATGTATATATGCATCTGTAATTCAATTCAATGAGCTTTTACTGGTTGGATTTTACCACAACAAATGTAAGACAAGATGATATAAGAAAAATAGTATAAATTATACAACAGATTAGAGTTAGTTTACATTGAATATTGGTGAATAATAATGGCTGTGTTGAGCTGTATGCCTTTATATGCATGCGTGTTGGGTGTCAGCTTTCCCTCCATTATGTGCATGTAGTGTGTGCCAGTGCGTGTGTGTGTGTGTGTGTGTGTAACATCTATACACCATCTCTAATGCAGAGCGACCGCAGACGCTCCGCAGATCGGCCCGCGGTGTCGTCTTCTCTCTCCGCTGGTAGAAAGCAGACGGATCTTCGCACACCACGCGCAGGTTCAAGCCTCAAAACAAATCCGACCTTGGCGTCATTTACATGCGAGGAATGCAGAGCGCTTTAATCCCCGCTTCTTACACACTGCAATTAGGGATTTGTTTCCTTGCAGATCCCTCCGAGGGACAGGGGTTCGGTGTCCTGCTCAAGAACACGCAACCCGTCTCTCTGCTGGTCTCTCTCCTGCTCCTGTGGGTGGAGAAACTGGTCTCTCTCCTCTTCTACGATGGATTTCTCCCTGTATGATTGTTGAACGTCTCTCGGTGCAAAAAATGGCGGCTCTAGAAAGAAGCCCTCGCTCTTTGATTCTGAGGGACTGACACCAAAACCTGACGTTTACCGCTGAGGTTTTACATCCTGAAACATTTTCTCATATCAAACTCACATTGTAGGAACTAGGGGACTAACTGCCTTGCTCAGTGGTACTTCAGCAGTAGTTTCTGAAGGGAGGGGAGAGTGTTTCTCATCCAATTAGAGCCAGTCACTTTCTCTAACCCCCCCCCCCCCCCCCCCCCCCTTCCCACTCAACTGAATCCTATTGGTCGAATGTGGCGTCCAACTGAAAACAAAAAGCCCAGCGCTGACCGTTCTTTCACCTCGCAATAACGACCATTATTGTTCTTCAACTGGCGAGGTGAGACGGGACATGAAACCAGTACACATCAGCTGTGTGTGTGTGTGTGTGTGTGTGTGTGTGTGTGTGTGTGCGCACGTTACGTGTTAATATGTAGACACATTTCACCAACAACGTTTACAAGCACATGGACATGATCACCGATAGGTAAATAAAAAAGGGAATTGCACTATAAAGATGGTGAGGAATGTGTGTGCGCATGCGTTTATGTGTGTGTGCGCATTTGTATTTGTGTGTGTGTGTGTGTGTGTGTGTGTGTGTGTGTGTGTGCAACAATGCAATAAAGCGATAGAGGAATGCGCTTTCACCCTTTAATGAGGTTCATCAGAAAGACGGAGGCGTCAAGAAACGAGTCTCTTCACACGCAAGGCGAGGAAACCGGACGAGAGAGGGAGAGAGAGAGAGAGAGAGAGAGAGAGAGAGAGAGAGAGAGAGAGAGAAAGAGAGCAGAGAGAGAGAGAGAGAGAGACGGACTGGTTACTCTAACACTTAAAGAAAATAGATAGATAGATAGATAGATAGATAACACTGGTTGTCCTTAACCTGAATTGATTCGAATGTGATGTTTTGATCTGATTCCACACAAGTGTGCATGAACATGTTTTTATGTTATTGATATTATTATTATTATTATTATGAGTGATAGTAATAGTAGTAGTATTACTTTCCTGTGTTTCAGTGGAGAGTTTTAGTGTCCCATGGTCGAAGTGAAGAAGTTTCAGAGGCTTTTCACACCCTGACAAAAATTACAATTCTGGGGGGAAAAACACAGAAAATTTCATATTTGGTTTGAATTTTGGCATGAAAATTGTCAAATTCAAAGATATTCGCCAAACATATTAGTACTGGCATCAGGTTTCAAAACCACATATCGGTCAAAACTTTACATGCCACTCTGCTCTTATCATCTTCTGATGCAAAAGGAACAAAAAAAAAAAAAAAAAATTCCAAATGATTCCTCTCAACAGTGCAGCAGCAGAGCAGCAGCAGTGCAGTAACATATGAGACTTCTGCCATTCTTATGTCTTCATCTAACTGTCATCTGCCATCATTTATCACAGATTTATTACAGTATTAACAGTATTACCATTAAGATCACAACTCAAGAAACCAACTTACCGAAAGTCCATTTTAATGATTGATCCATTGATCATCTAATTTTCTTGCTGTCGGTGTGGAAAAGTTGTCTGCATCTAAACTTTTACACATCGCCAATCAGCAGCCACAGGACACACTCAACTGATATGAAGGCCTGAAGGAAAATTAGCAAAATTGTGTAACTCAGTGTCTTTTATTATTCAATTCTGTAGTTTGATTTCATAGATTTGTACCACATGTCTTGGTTTTATGCTTTTTTTTTTTGTATTATCAACTTCTAAATGTAACGTACTAATTTCTTTGCGATGTGCCGAAATGCTTCGGCAATATTGTTTCACTTCCATTCATGACAATAAGCAATTACTTGAATTGAGTTGAATTGGATTGAATTCATTTGAATTCAATTGAGAGGAAGAAAGAGAAAGATGTGCAGAGTGAGGGAGAGAAAAAGAGAAAGTAAGACCGAAAAAAAAGA
>NC_136019.1:4114830-4132008 GCF_048128805.1 Centroberyx gerrardi | reverse complement strand
CCCAGTGGGGACAGGTGTGTGCTGGCCTACTGTAGGTATATGAGTGTGTGAATACATGTGCAGTATTGTGTGTGTGTGTGTGTGTGTGTGTGTGTGTGTGTGTGTGATCTCAATGTTTTCCACAATAAGTTCATGCAGAATGTGTGTACGGGAGTGCTTAAATGTGGGCAAACACACATTTTATCTTCGTGTGTGCACCTTTTCATGAATGTTTTCATACCCTTTGTGGGCGCGTGCGTGTGTGTGTGTGTGTGTGTGTGTGTGTGTGTGTGTGTGTGTGTGTGAGTTCCGTCAGCACCAAAAACACCCTGAATGGCGTAACCAAAACATCCAAGTTTCCTATCAGTTCCAGGAAGACATGAAAGGTTGTGACCTCCATCAGCCTCTCCACCTCCGCCTGCCTCTCCAGATCTTATCTTCTCTGCTGCAGACAACAGCCTCACCCAGCACCCTCATCCTCACCCAGCACCCTCATCCTCACCCAGCACCCTCATCCTCACCCTCACCCTCCATCTCTACATCTCTGCAACCTTCTGGCCTTTGTTCAGCCACGGAGTTAAAGGATAATTCCGGTTATTTTCCAACCTGGATCTTATTTTTCCTAGTTTTTTTGCCATCCTGACGATTGATTGTGTTCAAAATTTCATCACTTTACTTCCCTGTAGAGCGTTCATACCTCCAGATTCACACACACACACACACACACACACACACACACAGTGCAAACACAATCTCCAACAGTTGAATCCAAAAGGTGATGAAAACACATCCTGTCGACACAGTAACGCCGATTTCTGATTGCCTGAAACTTGCGTATATTGCGGTTTTAGAAGTGTTATTTTCTCCATCGCTCCAATACTCTGATGCTGCGTTCGGGTCACGTCGGATTTTCTGTAAATACGAGATGCCTGGGCTGGGAAAAACCTTTCACATCAACCTCCTGGTGGTGAGGATGTGGGATTTTGTTGCAGGCTGCTTTATCTCCCACTTGGCGTCAGGACTTTTAATTTTGGGCATGAATATTGTCAAATTAAAAGATACAATACAAACATGTCAGGGTTTTTGTAAAAGTGTAAAAGTGTGTGGACACATGCAGTAAACAGCAACGCTTTTAATATTGTTCTTCACACAGAGATCTGTCCGGTCTCTATGTAAAGTCATCAGATTCTCTTGTTTTTTTTCACCAGTGTACTTCTGTGATTTCAGATTTCAGCACATCAACAAGTCATTGTTGTTCTGCGGTGATTTCATCTGCCTTGTTCACTGCAGATTCCTCCGGCTGATACATTATGCGAGTGTTTTGAGAAGCATGAAGTTGTTGTTATTTAGTCTAGCGGCTCGTCATCGTTGTTGTTGTGAGATGCTTTGTTGGTGGCAGACAAGAGAGGTCAGGGAGGTCAGGGAGGTCAGGGAGGTCATACACACTGCTGCAAGGGTAGTTTAGGATTATGTGTGTGTGTGTGTGTGTTTTGGCAGATCTGGACCGACGATTTATGATTTTTATTTATTTAAGAGGGACAGTGCATATTAATGAACATTTAAAACCAAATGTGTAAATATGCCAGATTTAGCCACCAGGCTAAGTTTCATCTGTTCCTGGCAGGTTAAAATACACGTCACAGCTTAATGAATAATAATTATAGTAAGATAGAAAGATAAAAAAAAAAGATAGGGACAGGGAAAAATTAGGGAGAGAGAAAAAAAATGTATTGAAAATGTTTTGAAGCTTTAGAAGCCTGAAAGTTTTTGGACGGTGAACCAAGACTGGATTTTAATTTGTGTTGTGATTGTTCTAACAATTTTCAACATTACATATTTAGTAAAACTACACGAGGAAACTTCGCATGTTGGCGGCCCCACATGGCAGCAAGAGTTTGAATTTAGAGGACTTCATTACCCAGAATGCAGCGTCATGCGTCTTCAACTTGTGTGTGTAGATGTGTGTTTGCACCAAGGTTATTATCGCTAACGAAAACTAACGAAATAACGAAAACTAGGTGCGAAAAAACATTTTCGTTAACTGAAATAAAAATAAAAACGAGGCTTTACAAAAAAACGATAACTAACTGAAACTGTATTGTGTGTTTACAAAACTAAAATGAACTAAAATTATAGAGAAATTTAGTGGTTTACTGGTTTAACAAGTTTACTCTAAGAATTTTTCTTCAGGAATGGGAGAGCGCCGCTTTTAAACAGCGAGGGAGGAGACAACCTACTTCTAAAAAAAAAAAAAAATGAAAAGCTGCTGACCGGACCGGGAGGAGCCTCGTTCGTTGGTCTGATATCGCTTATCGCAGCTTTAAATAAACGTTACGTGCCCAGGGATCTGAAGCTTCTCTCGTCCTCCGTCTCTCTCTCTCTCTCTTTCTTTCCCTCTCGGCCCCGGCTATTCCCACATTCCTTCACTCTCTCCTTCTCTCTCCGTATCAATCCAATATATTCCTCCTGCCCTCTCTCTCTCATTTTTCTCTTTCCCTCTCTATATCAATCCCATATATATTCCCCCCATCTCTCTCTCTCTCTCTCTCTCTCTCTCTCTCTCTCTCTCTCTCTCATCTCTTTATTTCAATTTCATATATTCCCTCCATATATTATCCCCTCTTTCTCTCTCCGTCTTCATTCTGACACCTCGGAGTATTTACTGACACACATCACCCTGCATGTGAACTCTCCGCTGGCAGAGGAATGACTCAGGTGTTTTGGCCTCTGTGTGTGTGTGTGTGTGTGTGTGTGTGTGTGTGTGTGTGTGTGTGTGTGTTCAGTGTGTGTTTACACGTACAGTAAATGCCTGTTAGTACGCTTTACGCACGAGCGCCTACACATGTGTGTTAGGTGTGTGTGTTTTTGTTCACACATACGGTGCTGTTTGTTTGCGAGGGAAGCACGTGAGTGTGTGTGTATGTGTGAGTGTGTGTGTGTGTGTGTTGTGTGTGTGTGTGTGTGTGTGAGTCAGGTGTCAAGTTTACCCCCCGATCGACCCAACCTGGGAATGATCTAGTCTCAGCGGGGGAAGCGAAAACTGCTCCTCTGCGTGTGTGTGTGTGTGTGTGTGTGTGTGTGTGTGTGTGTGTGTGTGTGTCTAACCCGGGGATGACTCACAAAACCATCTGGAGGCCAGATGCAGGTTAGAAAACTACTCTCTCTCTCTCTCTCTCTCTCTCTCTCTCTCTCTCTCTCTTTCTCGCTCTCTCTCTCTCTCTCTCTCTCCAGTTGCTGTTAGTTCCCTTAGTTAACCCATGAACTTTGACCTCTCTGCTTCTGGCATGGATGTGTGGGTGTGTATGTGTTCAGTGTGTGTGTGTGTGTGTGTGTGTGTGTCTTCCTGGTAGAGTAAACGGCGGGGTCGTGAGGTCAGAGGTCGTGAACTCTCCCTCTGTGACCCCGGAGTTCAAGTTCACTAATTGGCCCTTTTCCCTCTAAAACAGCCTCTCTCTCTCGCTCTACGGCTTTCTTTCCTTCCTCCCTCTCCTCCTCCTCCTCCTCCTCCCCCTCTTCCCCGCCCGTGTCCCTAATGAACTGTGGGTGCTCAAGCTGTGACTCCAGACCCAAAAAGGTGTCACAGGCTTGTTTCTGTGGGTCTCCACAAGGGAAAAAAACGTACTAAAATGGGACGAGAGAAAATTAGCTTTCGTTTTGGACAGATCTATTATAAAATGTTCCTGTTTCCATCCAACACGGGGTTCTTAAAGTAAGGCTTGAGACCCAAATTAGGTCGCAGGCTTGTTTCTGTAGGGTTTCTAAAAGTAAGAAGTAAGAAACATAATAAAATGGCACAAGAGAATAGGGAGGTGAAGTGGAAGTGTAGGTCAAAGCCTTCCTGTGGTTGACTAGCCGCTAAGTGGCTAACACGATTTTAGCCACTAGCCTGTCTTCTGTAACTAAACAAAGCAACAAATGGTGTTGAGCTTCACCTCTCAACTCACTACTTGTATGAGCTTTTAGACGATTTGTTTCTGTTATTTTAGGACGTAGAAACTCACAGAAAAGGCTTTGTTCATAACGATTGAGAACGCAGGAGATGGAACATCCCAGCTAGCTAAAAGCCTGCTGGGTAGTGTAGTTCAGTAACTCATTTTCTCGTTCATGTAAATAATACTGAATGGATTATTGTGAAATTAAGCCAAGGGAGATGTGCTGATGCTTCCTACAGCATGTTTCAATATCAGAGTCGTATGCTTTTTAGATTGCTCGTATGAAGCGACGTCCCGTACACCGAGACGGGGTAAAGTCAACCAAAGGGGTCGATGGAATTTAAGTGACGTCCCGTTCAGGTTCCCTATGAAATCGTCCTTTGGGTCATGGAGTGAAACGGTTGAAGCATAACTATTCTTAAATGTCTCTCTTTCTAACTTTCTAACTCTCTCCCAGTTCCTCCTAGCCTGGTAAGACCATCCTGATCACGTGACCTCACATTCTGTTTCGCTCCACGGATCAGTCTGGACTTCTAGCCGCCCACATTGATTTCCTGAAATTACAATGTAACCGGGCCAATCAGGGACTGCGTCGTAGTTGATGACGTGAAATACAGGCCGCCGCTGGCAAAACAGTAATGGCGTCTCCCGAAGCGCCATTAAGAGCGTTAACGTTAACGTTAGTAGAGTAAACACAGCCATAAGTGCAGTTATTGCAGAAATAGACTCAATAACAACAATTAAACAAGAACAAGAGTATGCACTAGCGGAGTTTCTCGGCGGAAAAGACGTTTTCGCCGTTCTTCTGACTGGATTTGAATTTGGATTCGCTGATTGGCTGAAGGAGTTTGTCTGTCAAGGCAAGTACTCTCCCGCCCACTGAAATCGATGTGGGCGGCTAGAAGTCCAGACTGATCCGTGGAGCGAAACAGAATGTGAGGTCACGTGATCAGGATGGTCTTACCAGGCTAAGTTCCTCCTATGTGCCATCTAACACTGAGGCCCAGATTCACTAAAGCACAGGGAAGAGTTCACTTTATCACCAAAACGACCAAAATATATAATGTTTCCTCAAAATATGCAATGAGTGGGAAGTGTTTCTAATAGCCAGCTGGTCAAGAAATAAAGCCCGTTTGCGCCTGTTATGGTCATGGATATGCAAATTATATCTATATTTCATTATTTTTGCACAAATTAGTTATTTGTAGGTGAGGCCAAGCAAATCGAGATTGGACCCAATTCACAAACACGTCAAAACACCAACTCCCCTTTGAAAGGCGACATAAAATCAGAGAAAACGTCAATTATAAAAGGCACTTCAGGGCATTTGTCTTAAAGCTGAAGCAGTTGGTGATGAAGGGGCTGTTTGATTGTGCGGAGCTCTTCCTGAGGGCTTGTTTGTGCAAATGTTCTTAGTGAATAAGACAAAAACTCTCCGCTCTTAGCTCAAGCAACTCAAGTCAAGACCCAAAAAAAAGGTCACAGGCTCATTTCTTCGGGTCTCCAAAGTAGAAAGAGTAGAAAACTTACTGAAATGATACAAGAGTCTAAACTAAACAAGAGACTAAACTTGCCTTTCCTTCTGTTTACCCGATGCTCCGTACAACTCTGGGTTCTTAAAGTCTCTGGGTTCTTAACCAAATGTGTTATCTCCTCCCAAGCCAATTTCATTTAAGATTCAAACCCAGGATGTCGCAGTTTCATGTTATGCACCTTAGACCGCTGATCCACCAGGACGCCCCGAGCCAGTTTACCTTAAGGTGTCATATATTCACTCAAGGTGATTCTGTGTTGTTTTACTTACTAGATGTATTCATTTATTTCACTTCACTGTTGAATTTGACATCTTTAACCCTTGCTTGGTTGAAATTTGAGCTCCTCACACTATCAAATCCATGCTACAAAGCTAAGCAAGAGAGAGACCGATGGATGAATAAGTGAAAGAAATAGAGAAAGACAGAAGCAGACACAGTGAGAGAGAGAGAGAGAGAGAGAGAGAGAGGGAGAGAGAGAGAGACTAAGAGAGAAAACAAAAGATAATTACATCTAAGTGAGTTCTTGTGCAAGACAAACTGTGAAAACTTAATTAAGATAATGACATAAGAGCGGCCGTGATGCTTCTGCAACATAAGAACAAAGACCTTCTTTCACAGTGTTAATACACAATGCACGCACACACACGTACACACACACGTACATACACACACACACACACACACACACACACACAGCAGACCATTCTTTGTAGATGAAACGTGTTTATTTGCTGTCAAATATTTTTCAACCAACACCAACTCTTACCAGTAAATCATCAAAATAACTGTGTATATATATATATATATATATATTTATGTGTGTGTGTGTGTGTGTGTGTGTGTTACGCTCAACCCCTACCAGTAAAACATCAATGTAACAAGACAATAGAGTTGGAATTTTGTCTATTGTTCGGCCAACTTGCTATAGGCCAAACGCACTGGTTTCACCCCTGGAGAGAGGCTGTGTGTGTGTGTGTGTGTGTGTGTGTGTGTGTGTGTGTGTGTGTGTGTGTGTGTGTGTGTGTGTGTGTGTCTGCAGGTGTGTGAGACAACGAGTGTGTGTGTGTGTGTGTGTGTGTGTGTGTGTGTCTGTGTGCATGCGCTGGCAAGCGTATACCCACTTACATTTGAACATCATTTTTGCATTCCTGCAGTGTGCGCAATGCTCTTTGTGTGTGTGTGCATGATGGGATCTCAGCGTGGGTCTTCCTGATTGGAACAGAGGGTTGCTACGGATTATTATGGGATTGTTAAGGTTCGGCCAATGGTGACTAGGAGCCAATTATACAGATTAAAGGTAATTAGTTAATTAGAACAGAGTGAAAGAACGAACAAGCGAGCAAGTGAACAAACGAACAAACGAACAAACGAACAAACGAACGAACGAACGATCGAAAGAAAGAAAGAAAGAAAGAAAGACAGAAAGAAAGAAAAGCAATTGGAGGAGAGAAGAAGGAAGAATTTCTGAGAAAATTATTATGAATTAATTAGAGATTCATATTGACAGAGGGAGGGAATAGAAAAGAGAGAGAAGAGAGGGAGAAGAGAAAGAGCGGTTGAATAACAATTTACAACTATTCAAAGTTTAACCTTTTTCATACACATTCAGATAAGTCTTCACTCACAGAAGCAGTTTCTAAATTGACTTTTCAAACCTTTAACCCTCCTGGTAGCATTCTGTTGAAAACCACCAAACAGTTATGAAGAATGATTTGCCAGCACTTTGTGACCCGGTCCAGTGTCTCTGTGACCCGGTCCAGTGTCTCTGTGACCCGGTCCAGGGTCTCTGTGACCCGGTCCAGTGTCTCTGTCTGATTCCATTAAAAGCATTGTGTTGCGTTGCCGTCAGTCAACGTCAACGTGAACACAAATGCAACGCAAACACAATACAATGTAAACACAACACAATGTAAATATAGCACAATGTAACTATAACACAATGTAAATATAGCACAATGTAAATATAGCACAACGTACACAGCGCAATATAGCACAACGTAAACGCAACACAATGTAAACGTAGCACAACGTAAACATAGCACAATGTAAAGGTAGCACAACGTAAACATAGCACAATGTAAACAGCGCAATATAGCACAATGTAAACGCAACACAATGTAAACATAACACAACGTAAACAGCACAATGTAAACATAGCACAATGTAAACATAGCACAATGTAAACGCAACACAATGTAAACATAACACAACGTAAACAGCACAATGTAAACATAGCACAATGTAAACATAGCACAATGTAAACGCAACACAATGTAAACATAACACAACGTAAACAGCACAATGTAAACATAGCACAACGTAAACATAGCACAATGTAAACATAGCACAATGTAAACATAGCACAATGTAAACGCAACACAATGTAAACATAACACAACGTAAACGCAACACAATGTAAACAACACAACGTAAACAGCACAATGTAAACATAGCACAACGTAAACGCAATGCATAAACGCCACGCAGCGTGAACACAACAAGAACGCAACACATCGCGAATGCAACATTAATCCAACGCAACGTAAACACAATGCAAACACAACGTAAACACAATGCAAACACAACGTAAACACAACGTAAACACAACGTAAACACAACGTAAACGCGATGCAAACACAACCCAACGTGAATGGAAGGCGGGCAGTGAAGCAGCTTTCATTGATCTCAGAGGAAGTTTTCCCTCCATGGCTGGCAGCTGCAGCGCAGCAGGGCATTATGGGAAGACCTCATCACACTGTGTGAACTGGCGCTTTTACTCTGCAATAGAGTCATAATCTCTGACTCCAATCTAGTCAGTGAAGCTGACATTTACTTACAGTTAGATGATGAATTCTGATCTTCTGCGTGTGATTAATACCCATTACTGTAATATTCATAAATCAATGACAAATGCTGTTAAGAGATGAAACAGCAGTCGGTGATACAGTCATCAGTCGTTCTATTCCTCTCTCTCTCTCTCTCTCTCTCTCTGACTTCTCCATGAACCGGGTCTTGATGTTCTTCAGATGAACAGAGCAGAGGATGAGGGGAAGGATGAAAGAAAAAGGAAAGAAAAGAAACAATGGAAATCTGTCGGGCAGATGTCTCTCTCTCTCTCTCTCTCTCTCTCTTTCCCAATAGTCATGTTGAAACGGAGGGAAATCTCTCCATTGTGTGTGTGTGTGTGTGTGTGTGTGTGTGTGTGTGTGTGTGTGTGTGTGTGCGCCCGCTGTGGTCTCAATTTCCCATAGTGAAACAAGGATGCTCCATCATGTCCGAGCTAACCAACTCGTCCTGTGTGTGTGTGTGTGTGTGTGTGTGTGTGTGTGTGTGTGTGTGTGCGTGCGTGTGGTGATTTCACATCCGCTTCACACGCTCTGCGGTGTTAAAGTTTGGCCGTGACGTTTCGAACATGTTTGACTGCCATGGGAAGTCCGCCTGGAACAATCTCACACACACACGCACACGCACGCACACACACACACACACACACACACACACACACACACACACACACACACCCACAAACACACACATATCTCTTTTATGGTGTTACATCACTGACGGTAAAGTCTTGTTGACAGTGATTACGGTGTGTGTGTGTCTGTTTTACGGGTAATAGCCATTACGCTGGCCACTACTGTCCAGTGTGTGTGTGTGTGTGTGTGTGTGTGTGTGTGTGTGTGTGTGTGTGTGTGGGTGTGTGTGCGTTTTACGTGGATAATTACCATCTTGTTACGACACTATCGGTAACTGGTAACTATCTTGTTTTTCCGTTGAGATTAAGGGGGACTGAAGGAAGGAATTATAGCGGTATGGAGGAAAAATGAAGATGTACGATGCATGTAAGAGAAGAAGAAATTAAGGTGGTATGAAGGAGACAGGTGAGAAATTAAGGTGGTATGGAGAAAAGGAAGAATTTAAGGTGGTATGAAGGAGGAACAAAAGGAAATGAAGATGCACTGAGGGTGAGAGAGGAAGAACTGAAGGTGGTATGAAGGAGAGAGAAGGAACAAATTAAGGTGGTATGGAGGAGATGGGAGAAATTATCAAGGAAAGACGGAATAAAATAGTGTGGTATGACGGAGACTTTAAGGTGGTATGGAGAAGAGAAGATGAAATTAAGGTGGTATGGAGGAGAGAGAGAAGAAATGAAGGTGATATGGAGGAGAAAGAGAAATGAAGGTGGCAGGGACGGGAGAGGATGAAATTAAGGTGGTATGGAGGAAAGATGGAAGAAATGAATGTGGTATGAAGAAGAGGAGGATATAATTAAGGTGGAATGGAAGAGAGAGGAACAAGTTAAGGTGATATGGAGAAGAGGGGGAGAAATTAAGGTGGTATGGACGAGAGAGAAGGGGAAAAATTAAGGTGAAATGGAGAAAAAAGGGAAGAAATTAACCTGACAAGGAGGAGAGAAGAAGAAATTAAGGTGGTATGGAGGAGAAAGGGAATAAATTAAGGTGGAATGGAGAAAAAAAATGGAGGAAATTAACATGGCAAGGAGGAGAGAGGGAGAAGTTAAGGCGGTATGGTGCAAAGATGGAAGAAATTAAGGTGAATGGAAGAGAAAGGAAGAAATTAAGGAGGTACGGACAGGAGAGGGGAGAAAATAAGCTGGCATGGAGGAAAGAAATTAGGGTGGAACAGAGAAGAGATGCAAATTAAATTGTACCGAGGGCGAGAGAGGAAGAAATTAAGGTGGAATGGATGAGAGAGAGAGGGAGGGAATTAAGGTGGAATGAGGGGAATCAGGAAAAGGAGAGAATAAAAATGAATGAATGAATGAAATAATATGAGGACAAAACACACACACACACACAGTCAGGAAATAGGCAGCACACACACACACACACACACACAGGGAGAGATGTCTGATGGTAATAGTCCTAATGTTCTCAACTCCAGGTAATTGGGTCAATTTGTAGCTCCTGCTTAGTTCCTAACACCGGACACACACACACACACGCGCACACACACACACACTCAAAGGAAGGCGTCTAGGAGGAAATTAGCGGTGGCAGCCTCTCTCTCTCTCTCTCTCTCTCTCTCTCTCTGTTCCCTCCTCTATCTGAACAGAACACAGTCAGGAAATAGACTGTAATTATGCTGTTATACTGTCCACTGGATGGAACACACACACCTGACTGTGTGAGAGTGTGTGTGTGTGTGTGTGTGTGTGTGTGTGTGTGTGAGAGATAAAGAGAGGGAGAGAGAGAGAGAGAGAGAGAGAGAGAGAGGGAGAGAGAGAGACTGGGAACCTAATTTACAGCAACCTTGATCCTCCTCTGCTGAATCACTAAAACTCTCTCACACACACACACACACACACACACACTGTGATAAACGGAAGGAACTTAATGTCCACATGTTGATGTTTTTTCTCGTTAACTCACATTTGCACATCATGTTTTTCCTGTAAATTCACATGTCTGTTTTCTTCATTTTCTCATAACCTTCCTGTTTGTTGTATTTTCACAATTTTTCCACTTATTTTGCACGGCATATAATTCTTAATATTTTTGGCATATTTTCACATCATACATGCTCAGCTTTAATTTTTTTCTTTGTCTCAGTTTACACACCCTCAGTTTACCCATAATACTGTAATCCATACTTTTTCTCATACTTCTCATTCATACATTCATATGTTTTAGTGTTGAAATTGTCAGCTTTGTGTTTAGATAACTCCCATTTGCTATATTCATATTTCTAATCTATGTTTCTGTGCTGTATCCTGTTATTTGCTGCTGCAATGACCCAATTTCCTCACATTGATCATTAAAGTTTCTTCTCTCTCATCCATCTATCTATAGAATAAGCAGAAATGCAATACTGACATCAGAAGAACCTGATTTCAGCTGAAGGTCTAGACGGTCCGGTGCAGGTGGAGCCAGTTCCAGGACCTTCAAAGCCTCAAAACCCTTTCAAAGAAACCACCAAAGCAGACATGTTGTGTGTGTTCAAACCGGCGAGACACAACATCCAGACGCCGCCATCGTCTCCCTTTTGTCTCTTCCATCAAAAACCGGCGTGAGGAAAAGACGGCGGTTTGTTTCCCCTCTGCCGTTTTGTTTATTTGGTTGTTGTGGACGCTAAACAAGCGCTCTGTCGCCGGAGACGCTGTGTCCGACCACGTGCCTCGGCGGTTCGCTGAAGCTAAACAGCCTCAGAACCCGATCCGCCGGGCTCAGTAGGTGGCTCGGGCCCCCGGGGACCCGATACTGTTCATTCGGAGCCAGGCGGGAAGCTCTGGTGAGGGACAAGTTGGGAAATTGAAATGTATTTTTGGTTTGACTCGATGTTACAGCTTCCATCTGTGTCCGGTTTGCTGCAGCGTTGCATTCTTTTCCATTTAAGGCGTTTAGCTGAGCGGCGCACAGTGAAAAGAGTAATAACCTGTGACATTTTCATATAAATAAATGTAGGTTTTTGCTACTCTCTGTTGTCAATTGAGAGCTGATGAAATCTTTTCCATCTGCTGCTCTAAACAGCCGGAGTCTGGGAGATAAATCCTCTGCCGCACAGGAAGTGATGCGTTTTTTACGTTTCCTGGTTTGTTTGGAATCAACAGAAGAAGAAGAACCGGGCATCTACAGAAACTCAAACTGCAGCAACAGAAAATCCAAGCTCCGCCCACACTGTTTGATTGACAGGTGATCTGTGGGAAGTGCAGAGCAGAAACACCACAGTGAGGCTGAGAGACAAAGATGGAGACTGAATTAAAAAGGAACATGAGGAACTAATGGATTACTAATTTAAAGTTTATAGCAGATTGCATGTTGCATGCCCTTAAGCCATGTGAGGATCAGTTTTGTCTTTTTAAACCTTTCTGTTTACTTATTCATGAGTTGTTATTTGCATTTTATGTTTTAGGCATTTAGCAGACACTCGTTCAAAATGCCTTATAATGAGTGCAACAGTAGAATAAGCTTTGTATGAACCAATAATGCAATAACTGCCAGATAATAACTTGTCAAAATGTAATAAAATGTCCTGGTGGTTGTTTTAGAGTTTTAGTGTTTGCATCAGATAAACTGTGATGAAGATCAGATCACTGTTGGATAAGATGTGACAGAAACAAGCTGATTCTTACCAGTTATTACGTCATTATTAGTCAGTATTATGACATCATTGAAAGAAAAAAAGAGTTACAACCCAGTAATGTAATAACTGCTGGATAATGTATTAAGTTATTACATTACTGGATAGGGGGAAAAGTTATTACAGTAACGATCAGGAGATTTTATTACATTATCTGGCAATTTATTACATTAATTCGACTCACTTAGAGCGACATTTGATCACATTTTGACAAGTTATTACATTATCCAGCAGTTATTACATTATTGGATGCTGCAAGCTTCAATTCCTAGATTATAGAAGCAATAGAAAGCAATAGAGCCACAGTATCCTATGGAAGGAAATATTCTTGTGTCCATAGAATTATCATATACAGGCCTATAGAAAGGGGCAGGTAGGGAAATAGAGATTTTATTTTTCCAGAGACAATACAGGAGCATCATCAGGTACAAGTAGAAAAGACAGATGAAATGAGAAAGATGAAGGAAGGTAAGGGAGAGGGGAACATGACGTGTTTCTGCACCAACGTTTAGCCCAAGCCCGCTTTCTGCGTCTCCAAGTCAGACTTTGATTCACTAATGAAACGTTTGCATCACAAAAAACACAAAGAGCTCGGGGTAAAGCTCGGGTTTTAGACGCATGCATGAAACTGATTAGGCGTGGTCGCTGATTACGGCGCTGCAACATAAAGTTTCAATGAAAGTGTGTGTTGTAATGCTGCGATCCGCGGCCGCGCCCGATCAGCTGGATCTCAAGATGCCGGAGCCACGGAAACCTGGTGCAGCACACTCACGATCCCCAGATTAGATCTGATCACCATGAAGATCAGAACTTGAACCTGAAATGTCAGTCTCGTGGTTCTCAGACGGCTCTTTCTCACGCTCGGCTCGGGCGAGGTCGGGGCTCTAACCAGCTGACGACACTCTCTCCAACAGATATCCAAAAAGGGCTTTTTTCTTGTTTTTAGCTTTTGAGAACCTGGCAGCAGCTCTCTGAAAACTATCAAGGGGCCATAGCATTTCTGTTAAAATGAAACACAAATCCGTCCAAGCGGTCCTGTTACTTATTCTCACTCTTAAAATCTTACTACAGCTTACGGAGCCGAGTGGAACGGGCTTGCATGTAATTTTGAGAGAATTGGTCCGGTTCCCCGCTGGCCTGCACTAGCATTGCTAACAAATGTTAACACCGGGCGGCTGCCAGATTCTCAAAAAACCTTTTTGGACATCCTGAGAGGAATCTTGGTTAGTCATCAATAGAGAAATACTTCTCAAAACCCTTAACCTTTAAACTTGATGTTTGGCTGAACTTCATTTTCCCTTAATTTTCCCCCTTTAATAGCTTGAGCGTGGACGACCTGGTGGTTAGACAAACCAGAGGGTCGCCGGTCTGATCCCTACAAAACACATTTTTGAGCTTTATTTACCCAGTGAAGGCTGACTGAACATCGGCCTCCGTGCTCCTTTTCATCGCCCGGCTTCACATTCAGACATACTCAGACAGATTTCACACCTCGCAGCTGCCCGGGACAACCGCAGTCTTCTGCTGCTGGACGCTGCAGGAATATAATTAAATACCTTGCTCAAGGGGAACCGTGACGGCGATAGTCGAGGGAGAGGAAAAGTGTTTCTGCCTGGACTTTCCTAGCTGGTTCTGGGGATTTTAACCGACGTCTGTCCAGTCACAAGCCTCTGCTTCTCTAACCTCTAGGCCAGGAGGTCCCAAATAGATACTCAATAGACCGCAGACCCCCCATTTGAGAACTTGTGTCCCTCCTGAGAGGATTTTTGCTGTTAGGTGAAGAGATAAAAACAGTGGATATTCATGAAACTATGATCTAAACACTCCTTAAACATTCCCTCATTGTTCTAACCTAAAGACTGAAAATAAAAAGTGGAATTAAAGTATTCCTCATTTTGTTGCGGACCTTTCGGAACCCCCTCGAGGACCCCCAGTGGTCCCCGGACCCCCAGTTTGGGAACTTTTGGGTCTAGGCCACTGCCTCCTCCTCAGAATAAAGTTCATGTTCAGTAATGTGCAGGTTGGATGTATTTTTCTCTGAGTTGTGAATTTGGACATTCAATGAATTTTTGTTGTAAATAAAAACAAAGAGTTGATGAAGCCTTCAGACCGAGGAACGCAGTACTGTTTTTTTTATAGTTTTTTTTTTTTTTTTTAGGTTTCAGGGCAGTTATCAAACAATGACTTTATGGATTAAAATTGTGGTACATGGGTCACATACAGTGTAATTTGAATAGTGTCTTACCGTCAATGAGCCATTTCCTGCACCATTTGGGATCCCCATTTCTCTCTATTTCCTGGAAAGAAAGTCATATATCCATTAATCCCAGCAGCACATGATTGGACAATAAGAAAAGGGATAAACCATTCTGTAACTAGTAGGACACAGGTTTGATCCAGGCAGTCAAAATGTCTTTAAAGTGACAGTGAAACAGCAGTTTGAGAGCATCTTGCTTCCTGAATGTGATGTTTTGCGGGACGTAACGCAGGGAGGGATTTTTCAACCAATGGGAGATCAATTAGGGAGAGAAAGGCAGTTTTATATGATGGGAGGGGTGGAGGGGCGGAGGGGCGGACTGTTCAAAAATCATGTTTTTTCTGACTTTGAAGCTACCGAAGGGGAAATTGGGAGGAATTAAAAGAAGTGGAATTAAGGGGAATTTAAGGGGAAATCAGGGTGTAAGGGGTTAATTAGAGGTTAATCCAAACATGAACTCAAAGACAGGATTTCACAAAAAGCAAACAAGCAAAAAAACATTTAAAATTTTTTAGGGTATTTGATTCATTTTACATTTTTAGGGCATTTATCTGATGCATTTTAAATTTTTAGGTTATTTATTACATTTTTAGGGCATTTATCTGTTGCATTTTTACATTTTTAGAGCATTTATCTGATGCATTTTACATTTTTAGAGCATTTATCTGATGCATTTTACATTTTTAGGGTATTTATCTGATGCATTTTACATTTTTAGGGTATTTATCTGATGCATTTTACATTTTTAGAGCATTTATCTGATGCATTTTACATTTTTAGGGTATTTATCTGATGCATTTTTACATTTTTAGAGCATTTATCTGATGCATTTTACATTTTTAGAGCATTTATCTGATGCATTTTACATTTTTAGGGTATTTATCTGATGCATTTTTACATTTTTAGAGCATTTATCTGATGCATTTTACATTTTTAGAGCATTTATCTGATGCATTTTACATTTTTAGAGCATTTATCTGATGCATTTTACATTTTTAGGGTATTTATCTGATGCATTTTAAATTTTTAGGTTATTTATTACATTTTTAGGGCATTTATCTGTTGCATTTTTACATTTTTAGAGCATTTATCTGATGCATTTTACATTTTTAGAGCATTTATCTGATGCATTTTACATTTTTAGGGTATTTATCTGATGCATTTTACATTTTTAGGGTATTTATCTGATGCATTTTACATTTTTAGAGCATTTATCTGATGCATTTTACATTTTTAGGGTATTTATCTGATGCATTTTTACATTTTTAGAGCATTTATCTGATGCATTTTACATTTTTAGAGCATTTATCTGATGCATTTTACATTTTTAGGGTATTTATCTGATGCATTTTTACATTTTTAGAGCATTTATCTGATGCATTTTACATTTTTAGAGCATTTATCTGATGCATTTTACATTTTTAGGGTATTTATCTGATGCATTTTTACATTTTTAGAGCATTTATCTGATGCATTTTACATTTTTAGAGCATTTATCTGATGCTTTTTACATTTTTAGGGTATTTATCTGATGCATTTTTACATTTTTAGAGCATTTATCTGATGCATTTTACATTTTTAGAGCATTTATCTGATGCATTTTACATTTTTAGGGTATTTATCTGATGCATTTTTACATTTTTAGAGCATTTATCTGATGCATTTTTATATTTTTATGGCATTTATCTGATGCATTTTTACATTTTTAGTTTATGATGCTCTTCTCCAGTGAGAGAGCAGGTTTGTCTTGCTCAGAGACACTTTGGTTGTTTTTGGGGATCAAACCTGCGTCTTCTCGTTACATGACGGTCTCTCTTACCGCCGGGACAAACTCTGCAACTACCCAGCTAGGGTTTCTGGGATGTGCCGATGCCGTGACCCCCCCCCTTCCACACACACACACACACACACACACACACACATACACACACACACACATACACATATTCAATTCACCCCCATTATATAAAGCCTGGACTGGTCCAGATGGACGTGTTTCTCAGCCTCAGAAATGCGTATAAAATCCACATCAGTGTGAATCGGCTGATGGGACTCGCCTGTTCAAGAGGGTTTCTCCTCTTACCCTCTCTCTCTTCTTCTCTTCTTCTTCTCTGACTCCCCCCTCTCTCTCTTCTTCTCTTCTTCTTCTCTGACTCCCCCTCTCTCTCTTCTTCTCTTCTTCTCTTCTTCTTCTCTGACTCCCCCCTCTCTCTCTTCTTCTCTTCTTCCCTTCTTCTCTGACTCCCTCTCTCTCTTCTCCTCTTCTTCCCTTCTTCTCTGACTCCCTCTCTCTCTTCTTCCCTTCTTCTGCTCTGACTCCCCCCTCTCTCTCTTCTTCTCATCTTCCCTTCTTCTGCTCTGACTCCCCCCT
>NC_136019.1:4099830-4109830 GCF_048128805.1 Centroberyx gerrardi | reverse complement strand
TTTTTAAACTTCACCATTATTTAATTTATAATAAGTTAACACAATTAGAGAATGTAGAAGAATGACTGTTCTGATCATAGTTTCACTGTTATCTCTGCCTACAATAAAGATAGTCCTGGAATTCTGGACAAAATCATATCTAACAATAAAAATATTGTCAGATATGAGTCCGAGAGACAAAATCTCATCAAATGGGGGTCTATGACCTTAATGTGGACTAAATTAGGGGTACTTGATATGAAAAAGGTTGAGAATCACTGGTCTACGTGATACACAGGTATACGCCGTATACTAGGGCTGCACGATTATGGCTAAAATGATAATCACGATTATTTTGCTCGATATTGTGATCACGAATATTTATCATGATTATTCATCCATTTTGTTTTATTGCACTTGAGCATTTTAAGTTAACCGAAATGCCTTCACATTCATAATGTATTTTATAAACCTATAAATAAAAAAACATTCAAATGTACAAATCTTTGAACCTGTGATTCCGGTGCACCGGGTCCGTTGTTTTTTTTTCCGGGACCATCACCTCTGTAGCCTTAGTTTTTGGGCATTTGTATTCTAAGACACTTATTTTGTAAGAAGTCTATTTGGGTGTTTGTGGGCTTTTATTTTGAAGTTTCCCATAAGGACCCGCGGGAGAATTAGTGTAAATAAGGAAGTAGTACGTTTGCCTGTGTACTGCGTCTCTGGTCGGAGATTAAAAAGGAAATATTTTACCCCGTAACCCGTGCTTCATTGTATACTACACTTGGATCCAAGCTAATGGAAGAGTTTATACGCACTTTGAAAGGTCAGCGGCAAACTGGGTCAAAATTCAAGTAATTTGAGTTTTGATTACGTTGACTAACTGTTGCAGCCCTACACCAGAGCAAGCTAAACCCAGCGTGAATAATCGCCCGCGGCCAGAATCAATTAATTGTGGAAGCCAATATCGACATCGCGATTAATATACGATTAATTGTGCAGCCCTACCGTATACCCACTAAGAAAGCTCCAGGATTTCCATATACCCACTTAAAAATGCGCAAGGATACGTAACAATATAGTTTTGTGACAGAACTTTCACTTCAGTGATTTTGTTTCGCAAATACCGGGTAGAGTATAACTGCAGTAAAGTAAGTTTTGCAGGGGAAGGCATCTCCTCCATTCACACTTCCATTCATAGTGAGTTTGGCCGTGGCCCGTGACCTAGACCTGACGTCACCTACCAACGAACACAGTTGCTTGACGGTCAGCGCCAAGTTCCTAATATTCTGTAATGAATGAGTATTTGTGACAGAACTGCAGGAATGTTCGCTGTTAATACTGCTATTAAAACTGATAAGCCTATTCAGCTTTCCATTACTGTTAATAACACTTGCACTCTTAAATCGTAATCCATTGCCAGCTGATGATCCTGTGCTCCAGGGGTCGTATTCATAAAACATCTAAGGCTAAAAGTAGCTCCTAACTGGCTGAGTTAGACGGTGATTAACACTAAAACAGTAGAAAATCAGTCCAAAGCGTTTAAATCTCCCCAGCTGTAAATGTCACTGGCTGTTAAAGTCTTGTGTTGCTTATAATAAATTGTTGATAACACATACCCGGTCTTTCAGAATGCTCTCAGTTATGAGTGGATGCATGTACTGTATGTGTTAGTGAGTGTGGTGGTGCTTATGGGGTGGTGCTTATGGGGTGTCGCTCCGGGACGGGTGTGTACAGTATACCCACTACAATAAACCAGACTACACCGCTGGACAGTCAGTCTTTACGATCAGATTTGGAAAATAAATCAGATTGCCTGCTGTCTCTGGATAACAGGAGGATAAATACGGGACGTGCGCACCATCGGCATTCCTCAAAAAATGGTTCTGGGAAAGATCCAGATCCCCATCGAATCACCCACAGAAAACAAAGCTCACCTCTGCCGTGTCTTATATTGTCTGTCGACGTTTCGATACGAGACCTTTATCAATTCCATGTGTTTTTTTTTTTTCGGCAAAAAATATCCGACTCGTACCAAAACGCCTCGATAAAGATCTTCAACCAAAACGCTGACAGGCAAGAAAATGTGAGGCAGAGGTTCAATTTTTGTGTGCATGAATCTTCATTTGTTTTCCAAGAACTTAATTAATCCCAGAGGGAAATTCAAATTGTTTCAGCAGCAAGACACTAAAGACACCACACATAACAAAAGATCTTTTAAAGTACGGTTCAGTTCAGCAACAAAAGCAATTCCCCTATAATTACGAACCAAAAGAACGATTATTTGGTTCTGTAAAGCACCTTTTCCTTTCTAGAGTGTAGTCAGAATTGAATACATTTCATATTTTTTAAAAAGGGGAAAGATTAAAGTCTATTTACAAAAGATTTGATGAAGATCAATCCCCCTATGAACCAAAAGAACCTCTATTTTCTGTGCAGCACCTTTCCTCTCTAGAGTGTAGTCCGGGGGCTTTAATAAATTTCATTTTCTCCATGAAAAAGAAAGATCACAGCGCTGGAAAGGTGAGCTGTAATGATCCTGGTAATATTTTTATTGATCGTTTAACGGCGCACGCTAGGGCTCGGCGATAGCCCCGCGCCGCCGAGCCTCGCCGAGCTCCAAGGGTTTGATATTAAAGAATTTTCCGCCACATCTGTGAAATCGATACGGTTAATATCTGTAGTATCTGTAAGAAAAATAAAAAAAGGACGCTACAGATGCGGTTCCCGGGCTCGAAAAAGGAGAAAAGGAGCGATGCGTTAAAATCGCCGGTTTTAAAAAACCGAGCCAGCGACATCGTCGTTAATAATTTTACGTCTCACGCAGAAGGTCCCGGCGACAGTTTGTCACGCGTTCCAGGGTTTTGATATAAAATACGATTGTCCTCCAGCCCCAGAAACCCGAGCCACCACATCTGCTCGATACATAGAGATGCAACATATTCTTTCCACTTCCATCTGAAGCGTTCGGCTGGACGCTCTCGTCCAGGGAGGCTGGCGCTGAGAGAGCAGGCGCTGTAGGGGTGCAGCGTCACGCTGGAGGGGGCAGGGATCGAACCTGTGAGCTTTCTGTTACAGGAAGTGACCTTAAGCTCTGTTCTACCCTGTCACTCTGTCCTGAGGTGGTTCATTGTTGCTCCAAAAGGTCCTGAGATACAAGAATCAGCTGTTTTTGTTTTATATTGAGGTTCAGTGCATTCTATGTATGGTTAACATTAAAGGGATCAAACCTGTGACCTTTTCTGTTACAGGAATGACTCTTTAAAGGTCTCATATTCTACAGTTTCCAGTGTTATTTTGTGTCTTGAGGTCCATTCAAAGCTGTGTGTGTGGTGTCATGAACCAAAAACACTCTCAATCCATTTTCCAGCATCTCTCTGAGCCTTACCAAGAACAGGCCGTTTCTGTCGCCGTGTCTTTAAGGCTCATTAATATTAACGACCCCTCTGTTCTGATTGGCTAACCGTTTCAAGAGTGAAACGTGAGACGCCGCGGCCCGGCGGCTACAGGTAGGGAAAACTCTCCGGTAATAAACAATGACGACCGCTCGACCGCTTTGAAAAAAACACTTTGTTAGTCTATTATTTCTTACAGAAATGATAATGAGCGAACCTTTGTGACGTCACAAAGTTACGGAAGTCCAAACGGCTCGTTTAGAGGCTCGCTTTTCTAATATGGATTGTGTGGATTTAGTTTTGATACTTTCACCATGTTTAGATAGACCATCCAACTCCTTTATAATCACAGAGGCAAGGGGAGTCCTGCTTTACACCATATGGACCTTTAATAGGATAAAAACTTGGTAAGAGCATCATGAGTTTGATTTCTATAATCAGTTTCAACTTCAATAAATTCAATCATTCCATACAAATTCAGAAAACAGAATTTAAATTCAGTCGTCCGCTGGAACAAATCTCATCACTTTCAATCTGAGTCATTTACACAAACACAAGATCTCAAGTCAAGACTTTAGAAACCTTTTCAAGTCATCAGAGTACAAGTCAGAGTCAAGTCCCAAGTCACCAGAACCCAAGTCAAGTCAAGTCTCAAGTCTTCTCATCATGCATCAAGTCAAGTCTCAAGCTATTAAAACTGTGACTTGAGTCCAAGTCATGTGACTCGAATAGTTCAATTAAGCCTTATAGCAGGCATGTAGCACATGACACTCTAATAACTAGCTTAAATGTAATAAAGTCTCTAAGTGGGCTTAAAATGTAATAAAACCTGTTAATGTAATAAATTATAATGTAATTATAATGTATAGAATGTAACTAACCCTGATAATGTAATTCATTATTGCATTAACTCACAATTATTACATTATATGGGGTTTATCTTTCATTAATTATTACAATATCACTCTGAAGATCTTATCACTTCATCCTGAGACTTATTACTTTAGCAGATTTTATCACATTTTCACAATTATTACATCAGACTATTGTGTCACCTCCTGTCTTTGATGGCTTTAAATGTGGGTCTTGTGTGTGTGTGTGTGAGTGTGCGTTTTTGTGTGTATTTGTGAGTGTGTGTGTGTGTGTATTTCCTGCCACTTTCCACTGTAAACAGCCCAATAAAGCCATGAAAAAGTGAATCATAAAAACTCGCAAAAATTCCAGTAAGAGCGGCTCCAGCAGCAGCATTATGGATGGTTTTATTGATCACACTGGGGACGTTTCAAAACCTTCCAAGGCTTTGATACTGGAGCGCAGCGCTTCCTTTGTAACTCTATACAGCAGCCGAGCTTCGGGGCGCTTTTAGTCCTGGTCCCACAGCCGGTCCTGCTTTGGTCCAGCTCTGCTTCCACTGGAGCTTTCTCTGCTTAAAAAGGTTTTTTTTCTTTGGGATACTACCAGGCATTCTGAATATTAGGACGACGTATTTGTATAGTAGAGGGAAGACTGGCGAAAATTGACTGTTTTAACTTCAAATCGGCAAACATTACATTTTTCATCACCGCCCTGCTTCACATTAATTCATTTACAGATTAAAAAGGAGAACACCTGTATCATTTAGAGCTGTAGCCCATTAACTTCTGTCTGCAGCACTGTGCAGAAGTCTTAGGCTCTGTCCACATGTATATGGATATTTTTGAAAACGTGGTATCTTCTCTGCGTTTTGGCCTCCTGTCACACGAAAACAGCGTTTTAGGTGACTGAAAACGGAGCTTTTGGAAAACGCTGACATCATGACCTCAACTTGCACATGGCAATTGTTGTTTTATTTGTACTGAGCAGCGTCAGGAACGTGCGACGCGATGACGGACCACAGGTTTGTTTACGTGTGGTCAGTACTGTTTGGTTTCATTACGTGTTTACAAGTCAACCTAGCTCTACTTCTCTTACTCTACTCTTCTGCTTGAAATCTGCGATCCGTCTCGCTTGAGCGCTCAGTTTGTTACCAGGCAACCAAAATAGCGCTGAGTCGTCCTCTTGTGAGAAGTGAGCGCTCAAGTTGAACTATTTTCCACTCTTTCCAGTCGTTTTTTGCGTTCTCATGCGGACGGAGAGATTTTTCTAAAACACCGTTGGTGTGGACTGGAAGTTTTTTTGAAAATGGAGGAGGAAAAAATGCGGGACAGGGCCTTAGGCACATGTAAAAGAAAATGATTGAAAGATACTTTAAAAAATAATAAAATGAAAAGTTTCTAAATATAAAAAAAAATAGAAAGAGTCTACTGACACTAATGCAGAAGAAGACAAAATTTATATAAAAAATCTAGGGTGCCTAAAACTTTTGCACAGTACTGTATGTCTAGTTCACATTTCCCTAAATCATTTTTTCAATGCATGCTGTATGTAATTAGAAGTTTTTTAACGCTATAGCTTGTTATTCGTTTTTAAAATACAAACTTCACGGTGTCAAACTTAGCTTGAAACGAACCGCTGTCCCGGCTAACAAAGACGACCCTAAATAAAAAGACATGGATGTGACAGTAAAGAGTTTCTGAGGGATTATTTATTTCTTCCTGTGTTTCTTCCTAAAGTTTCTTCATGTTCACTGTGATGGATTCTCTCGCTCTTGTTTGTTTGTTTTTCATCCTGGACGAGAACGAACGGCAGCACGTCTTCTTCTGATTGGAGGAAAAAAAACAAGCGCTGATATCTCTGCTGTCTACGCTGACCAGAGAGACACAATTCCTCACCAACACACACACCGAGGAGCCTGGAGTCTCTCCTCCCCCTGACATCAACACACTGTACACTCCGTTACCCATAAGCCCTCTCTGCTGTCCTACTGCTTCTTTACCTCTCTCTACCTCTCTCTGAGTTTCTCTACCTCTCTGTGTTTCCCTCTCTTTCTCCATCTCTCTCTAGGTCTCCCCAGAGAGACACAAACTTAAAAAACACACACCGGTACTCTCCTCTAGCCACCAGCCTCTTGTTGTGCAGAACGACCACAGAAGAAGAACGGGAGGAGTTTCCACAGCAGCCTCTGTGTTTGGCCTGCAGGTCTGCTCTGTGATGGTAAAGCCATGGGAACAGAACTGTAAAACACACTACTGACAACACACACCGCTATAAAAACAGACCTTACAGGTACGTGTGTGTGTGTGTGTGTGTGTGTGTGTGTGTGTGTGGACACCCAGAGAGACAGAGAACGATAGAGGAAAAAAGGGAATGAAACAGAAAGAAAGGCTAAAAGATATAAAGAGAGAGAGAAAGAGGGTGTGTGTGTGTGTGTGTGTGCGTGTGTGTGTGTGTGCGTGTGTGTGTGTGTGGCTGTAAAACCCTATACAAGGTGCCAACGGCTATGACCCTTGGCCTGTTTTGAATGTTGCTGTATGTTGGAATGTGTATTAGCATTCGGTGTTCCGGTGCCCCCGAGGGCACGGTGTGTGTGTGTGTGTGTGTGTGTGTGTGTGTGTGTCTGTGTGTGTGTGTGTGTGTGTGTATGACCCCAGACATGTGTTCGTGTTAACTGGCACCATTAAGCCTTGAGGGGATCATTAGTGGGATCTGGGAGCTGCCTTTACTGTACATGGTAGGGGACCTTTTGTGCACACACACACACACACACACACACACACACACACACACACACACGTGCACAAGCTCGCACGCACACACACACGCATTTGTGGCTCTCATTGTGAGCCACTCTGCACAAAAATGCTACCTAAATACCTAAAATGTAATATAAATGCACACACACACACACACACACACACACACACACACACACATAACTAACATGGAGACTCCCGCATGGCAGTCCCAAACATTTTTGACATGAACAGCCAATTTAAGGCCCATATTTAATAGCGGTTGGGTTGAAAGCCATAAACATGCTGCAGGACATTGATTATCCAGATTTACACAACGGGTCGTTTCAGCCGAGCGATCCGATTGGTGGAAAAGCCCGACGCCGACCGCACTAACACGATCCCCACTGTGGAAAGCAGAGAGCTAGTTAGACGTCGCTGTCGTTTTCTCCTCATGTCGGTTCACACAGAAAACGTTCATGGTGTCACCGTCCCGTCCGTAACACCGGGAGGATGTCCCGTCTATCCACGTGCGATTTGTCATGCCTGGTGATAAGCCAATCAGAACGCTTCTCTGAAACACTTCTCCTTTCCTTCTCCTGTCCTTTCCTCCCTTTTTTTCTCCTTTCCTCCACTCTCTTCTTTCCTTTCCTCTCATCCAACCTCTCATTCCTCGCCGCTCTTCTTCTTTCCTCTTCTTTCGACTCCTTTCCTCCCCTCTCTTCTTCCCTTCTTTCCTCTCCTTGTTTCTTTTCCTTCCTTTCCTCCTCCTTTCCTTCTCCTGTCCTTTCCTCCCTTTTCTTCTTTCCTTCTCGTCTCTCCCTTTCCTTCTCCTTTCCTCCATTCTCTTCTTTCCTTTCCTCTCGTCTCATTTCCTCTTCTTTCGACTCCTTTCCTCCCTTCTCTTCTTCCCTTCTTTCCTCTCCTTGTTTCTTTTCCTTCCTTTCCTCCTCCTTTCCTTCTCCTGTCCTTTCCTCCCTTTTCTTCTTTCCTTCTCGTCTCTCCCTTTCCTTCTCCTTTCCTCCATTCTCTTCTTTCCTTTCCTCTCGTCTCATTTCCTCTTCTTTCGACTCCTTTCCTCCCTTCTCTTCTTCCCTTCTTTCCTCTCCTTGTTTCTTTTCCTTCCTTCTCTTCTCCTTTCCTTCTCCTGTCCTTTCCTCCCTTTTCTTCTTTCCTTCTCGTCTCTCCCTTCCTCCCTTTTCTTCTCCTTTCCTCCACTCTCTTCTTTCCTTTCCTCTCGTCTCCTTTCCTCACTGCTCTTCTTCTTTCCTCTTCTTCCGACCCCTTTCCTCCCTTCTCTTCTTCCCTTCTTTCCTTTCCTTGTTTCTTTTCCTTCCTTCTCTTCTCCTTTCCTTCCTTTCCTTCTCCTTTCCTTTCCTCCCTTTCCTTCTTTCCTTCTCGCATCTCTCCGCTCCTCCCTTTTTTTTCCTCTCCTCGTTTCTCTTTTCCTTTCCTCTTTTCCTCTCCTCTCCTTCTTTCCTGTCCTCTGCTCTCATCTCCTTTTCTCCCTTTTCATCTCCTTTCCTCCATTATCTTGCTTCCTTTCCTCTTGTCTCCTTTCCTCCCTTCTCTTTTTTCCTTCGCTGAATAGGACAATTTTGATTAAAAAAGAAGTCAAAAATAATATCTGGTATAAGATATGTCCCCCCCCCCCCATCAGACCAATTTCTCCACCCACAGGAGCAGGAGAGAGAGACCAGAATGCAATGCAGCAGAGAGACAGGTTGGGGTTTTCTTTTCTGGGGATTGTTGATTGAAAGGCATTCTGGGAAATGTAGGCAATCACTAACTGCAGTAGAAGCAGACGAGGCAGGCTGAGGGAAAGTGGGTTCACCAGAAAAAGTGAATTACAACAGTTCACAGATTTTGGACTTATGTATAATTTGTCTCTTCCATATCTGGTCCAAGTGCTACAGGTACGGAAGAGACAAATCATATATTGGTCCAAAATCACCAAACTTATCCTTTAAGGGAAGAAATGATGAAAGACAAAGAGAGACAGGAGGAAAGAAGAGGAAAAGAAGACAAGTCAGAGGGGATGAAATCACTGAAAGGAGGAAGACGGACTAGAAAACGGGACGAGAAAGAAGAGCATGACGGGGCAGAAAATGACCGAGGAGGAGGGGGTGAGGAAGAGGATGAGGGGGTGAGGAAGAGGAGAAAAGGGGGGAGGGGGTGGGGGGGGGGTGGGGGGGTAAACACGCTTACACAGAGAGCCTCCTTTTGGGCATTTTAAGTGGTCTCTTTGTCCTCCTTCATGGTTCCCTTCCCTCCTTTTCTCCGCGTCCTTTCTCTCGCCCTTTTAACAGTAACCAGAGAGCCCAAGAGCAACGCTGGGAGAAAGAGAGAGAGGGCGGGCGAGAGAGGCAGAGGGAGAGAGGGAGACGGAGGAGAGAGAGAGAGAGAGAGAGGGTAAAAGAGGGGCGGTTAGGAGATAAAAACTGTCTCCTCGCTGTAAGAGAATCCCCGCTTCTTTTTCCTCCTCCTTTTTTTTTTTTTGCGGAGAAGGAAAAGAGCGAGTTTATCTCTTGATGCTCAATTGAGGCTGGAGACCCGGTGTGTGTGTGTGTGTGTGTGTGTGTGTGTGTGTGTGTGTGTGTGTGTCAGTGAGTTTCTCAGACCCCTGACGCCTATCATCTCTCTCTCTCTCTCCTCTGTTTTCCGACCATCCATTCATTCACAGTTTCACAAGACAAGGTCAGTAAGGCTCTTTTGGCACGGCGTCCACACACACACACACACACACATACGCACACACACACACACACACACACAGGCCCTGTCCCTCAGGTAGTGTTTGTGTATGGGAAACACACTGCGCAGGGTTCAGAGAAAGGTTGGCCTGCCTGACGCAATGTGGACAAGAGAAAAGAGAGAGAGAGAGAAAAAAAGAGCGAGAGACATTGAGAGAGAATGGAGAAAAGAGAGAAAGTGTTGAAATCATCCCTGAGCACACATGGAGAATTTGAAGATGTGTGAATTTTTCCCTCCAGTTTCATTTTCCCGTAATTTTTCGTTTCATTTCTCTTTTTTTTT
>NC_136019.1:4092330-4094830 GCF_048128805.1 Centroberyx gerrardi | reverse complement strand
AGGGCAGAGCTGTAAACATTACAGAGGGAAGGACAAGCCAGCTACTGTATGTGGAGCCCCACACACACACACACACACACACACACACCTAGTGATGAATCAGTCTCTTAAATGCCATACTGTTGCGCATTTGTTTTATAAGATGTGCGTGCGTGCGTGCGTGTGTGTGTGTGTGTGTGTGTGTGTGCTTTACAGTCCCAACTTGAAGCAGACCAACATCATTCTCTGAGCTCACAGGCATTTTAATGTTTACGTATTAAAACAGGCCGCAATAAAACACACTGTGGTAATGGTAGAAAACACACACACACACACACACACACACACACACCGAATAAACAAATTACTATGGGGACTAACTATTGTACGCACATGACAGACATATAGATCAACGGAGGCCAAAAGATGTAAATAGAAGTAAATAGAGTGGGAAGCAGGTAAGACAGGAAGGAACTTAGTCTCCATCCACCTGTCAATCAAACAGTGTGGGCGGAGCTTGGATTCTCTGTTGCTGCAGTTTGAGTTTCTCTTCTCTTTGTCTGTTCAGTCATGGTGGCTATCACTGCTCACGCTAACTACCCAGTTCTTCTTCTACTGTTTATTCCAAACAAACCAGGAAACATAAAACGCATCACGTCCATCAACTGGATATAGGTTGAGTCTATTGTGTTACATCAACCTTTATTAATATGAAAATGTTGCAGATTATGACTTGAACAGCACTGACTGTAATGTCCTATATGCAGTAAACCCCGCCCATCTGGCATCTCAGCAGGCTGTAAATGTTTGTGCAAATACGATTTTACCATTTGGTCTGGTAAAAAAAAAAAAAAAAAAAGAGGGATGGAAGGAGGTGTGTTAATGAAGGATGGAGAGAAGACATGAACAAACTCATTAAGTCTGACCCTGGTACTGCTCACACATTGGAACCAGCTGGTACCCACTATAGTCTGTGTGTGTGTGTGTGTGTGTGTGTGTGTGTGTGTGTGTGTGTGCCCATAGTTACCTGTATGTATGGTGGCCCCATGTTTAGGGGGCCCATAGCTCCAGGGTAAGAGTCTGGTGTGTGTAGTGGTGTGAGTGTGTATCCATGTCTTTGTGTGAGCATGTCTGCATTTTGTGTGTTTGTGTGTGTTTTCGTGTGTGTGTGTGTGTGTGTGTGTGTGTGAGCTCCAGGGCGGAGGGGGTCTGGTGCGGAGCGGAGGCCCAGGCGGGAGGCCTCTCGTCCAGCCGCAGCAGCTCCAGACTCCTGCCTCTCTCCTCCAGGCTGTTTACCAGACTGAGGCCGACGTTACAGACAACTGTCCAAATAACATGCAGGTCTTGAGAGAAAGCACACAGTTTCACACAGATGTGGCGCCTGATATAATGATATATAATAAGCTATAATATAAGATATAATAAGCGATTACATCCCATCATGCTTCGGAGTAATTTCTAAAAATGCTGCGGAAGAAGAGATCCTGGGGACTGAGAGAGATGCTGATGTTTCACGAGGAGCAGTGATGAGGTGATGTTGGCACGAAAAGTCTTTTGAGGTCAGTAGGAAACTCTTGAATGTTTTCTATCAAAGCGTCTTGGCCTGGTCCTGTTTTTACCCTGCGGCATGCTGGGGGAAACAGCATCACAGCTGATGGATTAACAAACTGATTAAAAAGGCAGGATCTGTAATTGGCTTAACTCCTGACTGCCTAGAGGAAGTGATGGAGGACAGAACCAGGAGGAGGTTTCAGAAGTATGGTTTATTAAATAGTTTAAGGAGTACGCTCAGTGCTCGGTTATTAATGCCAAGACGCTCCATAGGACGTCATCGGTGCTCTATATGGTACGTACTGACTTCACGTGCTCTCATTCGCTCAGAATAAACTCACACACTGGAAGAAAGAGTAAATGCTATGCTATCTGGTGAGGGAAAACGAGTACTCGGTCGCTAAATTACTCGTTATTTACCTCTATTCCTGCTGCATTGTTGCTCTACTCCAGAGAGGAATCATCTGTAAAGTTTAAAACATGACAAAGGTCTGATTTGCACCGAGGACTTGCATGCTAAAATGTCCTGAATACTCCAAAAAACAATATTAACAAGTGATTTAGTCTCATATTCAGCCTTCAAACCTTATTTTTTCTTAAAACAAGAGGCAAATTCTGCCAGTGAGGAGAGATAACTCCACTTGCTTCTAATGCAGCTTCACTTGTTTAAGGAATTCTTTGAGAAATGAGTGTTAATGTCTTGAAACCAGTCAGAATAAGGCAGATCATTGCACTAATATCAAGAAAATGACACCTGATTCTACTAAATTCCAATTCTAAGTTGATTTGCATTGGAAACAAGTGAAATTATCAAACCCCACTGGTAGATTTTTTCACTTATTTTAAGAAAATCACGATTTTAAGACTCAATAATAGACTAAATGCCTTGTTAAGATGGAGGTTTTTGCAGTGCAGGGTTTCTATTTCTGCTTGACGATTACAAAAAAAGTGCAGATTTACTGTAAACCCT
>NC_136019.1:4077330-4087330 GCF_048128805.1 Centroberyx gerrardi | reverse complement strand
CCAACCGCGGTCAACAAACAGGGCGACGGCGTTATTCTCTCACTCTCGTGTCTCCCTGTCTGCGCCAATAAAGTTTCTCCAAAGGTCGAGCGGCGGCGGGGAGGAACGTCGGCGGCTTTCGACGGCTGCCTCCAAAACGCTGTAAAAATAAACTACACGCCGTCTTTAATCGTTTTTTTATCCGCGCGCGTACACCGAGCGTCGCCTTTAATCATTTTTATTCGCTCGCGGACACGCAGAGGCTTCGCTCCAGAACAACATAAAAAAAAAACATCAAAAAAAAAACAAAAAAAAACAAAACTCACACCTACTTCTTGCAAAACGGTCGCTGGCGCTGGGAGCTGAAGCACATTATGGAATACTACGAACGCTGTGAGTCACCGCAGGACCTCGGCTTGCAAAAGCATTATGATTTCAGGACGGGATCGCCTGTGTTTTTGAAATACTGGCTGATAGATTTCAGGCGCCAGAATTGATCCTAAACGGATACACAGCGGCTTGGAATTAAAGTCTTTCCATGTAATTCAAATACATTCAAGTATCGAGGCTTCAAAACATCATTTTTTGTGAAAATACCAGCCGGTGGGGTGAGATGATTTCACTCACCTTTCTTGAATTAAGGGTCATTTCTCATTTCCTTGTTTTTAGATGTTTACACTTGTTTCTAGATAATTCCTGAAACAAGCGAAACTCTTTTGGAAACTATATTTGAAATTATCTCACCTCATTGGCACATTTTTTTCACTTGCTACAAGGAAAACCAGATTTTAAGACTAAATACTAGATTATATGACTTGTTGATGGATATATTTTTTGCAGTGTAGTAATTAGTTTGTTCCTATATGGGGGGATTTCTGTGCCAAAACTCAGAAGAAGAAGTGAGGATTTGCGTGCGAGCATGAGGACTGCACACCGCCGTATGTGGTCACTTCCAGAGAGCAGAGTGACACCTCTTGCGCAAAAAGGAGCTTCGTCTTTGTGAGCAACATTACAGCTCGCAAACAGAAAGTGAGCAAAAGTTCAATCCAATCCAATCCAACAGGCTTTATTGGCATGAAAGTTAAGAACAATATTGCCAAAGCATTAAGATACAAATCTCTTTCTCAATTCTAATTGAATTCAATGAGCTTTATTGGCATGAAGCACAATCCAGTATATACTGCCAAAGCTTTGGTAGTAATCAATAATGATAACATTAAAAATGATGATCCAAGTCCGAAAAAATTAAAATAAACAATTAGAATAATGGTAATAATAATAGCTGTAGTTATAACAATGAATGTAAAATAGAGAATTCTAGAGAGAGATTCATTTCAATATTAAGTATAGAAGAGAATATTATGGAGAGTGTAGTATAACAGAAAATGCAATAAAATAAATCAAATAAAGAGGAATGTAATGGAGTCTGCTGGTGTATAATTTGCAAACAGCTCCTCTGTGTGGTCTGCAGGCCTTTGTTCTGCGTTCAGATTTCTTGTAGGTTTGACAGTCGGAGACGCTCGGCGCTGGCCCTTCGTGTTTACACGCTTCACCGTCCGACGCCGTGTTGTGATTGGCCGTCGGTTACGCTCTGAATCAGACAGCATGGCAGCGGCCTGCGAGCACAAAAGCCGCTGTTTACAATTAAAAACCTCGCCTGCTCCTGCCCCTCTTTTATCTGTCTTCTTCTTTTTAATCTGCGCTGACGTGGCCGCACAGCGCACGAGCCAATCACAACACGGCTCTGAGCAAGGGGGGGGGGGGGGGGGGGGCTTTACAGTAATCGATGAAATTTATAGACGCAACTTGAGTGCAGAAGAAAGGCTGGGAGACCACACAGAGGGAGTGAACTCTGCTCGCTCCCTCAGGTTTGTGTGCAAATATGATTAAATATGGATTTCTGCTCGCAAGCTGCAATATTTCTCACAGAGACGAAGTTCCCACGGCGCTCGCTGGGAGAAACCGTTCCTCGTTTTCGCTTAGTTTTGGCATGGAAAGGCCACCGTACAGAGGTCAGGCAGGGGTTTGGTGTCAGGCAGCTTCTACACAAGTGAGAAACCCTGTTAAATATCTCTGCTGCACACAGAAGCAGGCAGGGATCAGTCCGGTCTCTCTAATTTGTTGAACCTTTAATTTATCCAGGGAGTCTCACTGAGATCAAAATCTCTTTTTCAAGAGAGACCTGAGAAGAGCAGCAAAACAAAAATAACAAACACAATCCAATCACACGTGACAGACTCAGCATTCAGTGAACACGCATCAGAAACAATCACAAACATCAGTAAATAAGGCAGCAGTGAAGAATTTATTGATCTGGTAGTTAACTGGTTCACTGGGGAAGTTTTAGGAGAAGATGAAAAGGATAGAATGTAGTTCTCTTGTATTATAAATTGTTGTATTTTATTGTATTTTCATCAAATTTACAGTTACAGTTGTAGTCGAGGAGTAGGAGAACTCATTCAGTTGCATCATTATCCGTGGGATCTTGGTTACAATGGTGATATTGCCTCTGAAATTTAGATTAGATACTAGGCGAGGATTAAAATATTTCTTTTTTCCATCTCCATTTACTCTGGAATGGTAACAGATATAGGTTTACTTACTGAATTAATTCATATTCCTTAGCTTCTTACCTACCAAAGGAGACCAGGGGCCGGATTCACCGATGTGTTCTTAAGATAGTTCTTAAGAAATTACATAAGAGGAAATTTTAGGAAGTTCTTAAGAAGGCTCTTAAGGGCAATTCCTCAATATTTTCTTAGTAACAGTCTAATTTCTTACGAATTTCTTTAATTTTCCAACTTAAGAACTTCTCAAAATAGGGCCTGAATTAATTCTGGTTAATAAACTTTAGGCTTACTGCCATTGAGGCTAGGAGACGAGGCTAGGAGACGAGGCTAGGAGACGAGGCTAGGAGGCAATCCAAAGTGCTTCCATCTACAAAACAATTGGGGAAAAACCTATTTAGGGCAACTAGGGCAAAGATTTAAACATTGGTTGCTGTTGGTAACTGTAAAATTTGCTAGATTATTTTCAACAGACATGAGACAGAGGCACCTAAAAGTAAGTAACTTAAGACAGGTGAAGGGCTGTCTTAAAGTTAAGAAAAAAATCAAGAACAAATTTGAGAACTTCCACTTCAAGAATACCATTTATTCGTAAGTTTTTTCTTAGGAAGAAACATAAGAAGAAAGTTAAGAAAATATATAAGAACTGTTTTTGTTGTTTTTTCCTATTTTTTTTCTTAAGACTAAAGTTAAGAAAAAAATGGCACTTGAGAAGATTTTTTTTCTTCAGAGGGTTTTGTGAATCCGGCCCCTCCATGCATAGAGGCCTCGTGGTTGAGGAACTATTCCTGATTCATTTTGGGTCATTTTAGGCGTTTTTTTTTTACTGATAATTACATTCTATCCTTTTCATCTATAACATCCCTCCTTCTTCTGTAGAGTGAAGACAAGTTGGCTGTGAATATGTAAAAATGCTCTGTAGCATCACCATGGTGAGATACCAGACTTTCTGAAAGTCAGTTTGCACAACAGCTACGAGGTTTTTAGTAAAGACCACGCAGCAGAACTGTGGAGCCAACATGGCTGCCACTGAAACTGCAATGAACAAACTGTCTCCTGTATCTACGAGTGTCCTTCCTCCTCCTCTGCTGGCTGAAGGAGAAACACACAGAAAACTGTCTTTCTAATATGTCTAATACTAATGTTATTTCAGCAGGAATCCATGCCATGAGAGCAGAAGACCCCCACATGAGTTAAAGATGAAATATGCAACATTTTGCCTTGAGGCAACGAAATATATTGTTGAAAACAAATGTTTGCCCCCCTGCAGTTAAAATGTGTGAGGAAAGATGTGTTTGGGTGAAACAGTAAGATGGAGAACGGTTCAGCGTTGGCGGAGGTTTGCTCTCTCCCTCATATTTCTCTTTCCTTGTCTATCAATCTATATTTCAGGGACACAGCCGACACTTTCGTCCACAGCAACTTGCAATGAGTACAACAGAAGAAGAAGCTAAAACTCAGAGATCAGAAAGTCAACAGTAAAGAGGTCAAAGGTCAGAGCCACCTGAGTCAGTCACACTCAGAATCACTTTAAAGTCACACTGAAATAAAAAACGACTTTTTCTCCATCAGACCGTACACCTGTTTGACAATTTATGCCAAAAGAAACTGAAAAAAAGATTTGATTTTCTTGTATTTTTATATCAAAATCTCATTAGTTTTACTTCCTGGAAAACAGAAACTCTTTAGTGGTGATGTCATCGTGTACCAGGGGGCGAAAAATAAAAACTCCACCAATAAAGCATCACAGATTTTTTAAACAGTCCCGCCCCTCCGCCCCTCCCATCAAATAAAATGGCCTTTCTCTCCCTAACTGATCTCCCATTGGTTTACACCAGTAACTGTACAGGAGTGTGTGTGACAGCTAACACAGCACACACTGACACTGACAATAGCACACACACACACACACACACACACACCTACACACACACACACACACACACACACAATCTCTCCTTTCTTGATTTAGATTTTTAATAAATCCCTTCCCCCCCCCTCTCCATCCTTGGCGTTTCCTTGACGACGCTCCCCAGTCCCCCTGCCTCTTTATCAGTGTTTGCCTCATCCTACAACCCCCTGGGCGGTTTCCACGGTAACCGGTGAGGTCAGGACCCCGGCGTGTGCTACAGCCACCCCGGCCACTCTGCCTGCGCAGCACGATAAGAGAGCGTGTGTGTGTGTGTGTGTGTGTGTGTGTGTGTGTGTGTGTGTGTGCAGCATGGCTCGCACACAGAAGCCCCTTTATGCAGCTCGCAGAATGGAACCAGTTGTCAGACAGCTGTGTCTAACTACACCGCTGCTGACACACACACACACACACACACACACACACACACACACATACACACACAGATGGTCTCTCCTAGTGAACCTGGTTCCCATTGCCTTGGGCGGGGAAGGAGACTGCCAGTTGGACATAGCCCAAGTGAAACACTGAGAGAGACATATACGTGTGTGTGTGTGTGTGTGTGTGTGTGTGTGTGTGTGTACAATAGGAAAGTGAAGGGATAGTTAAACAGTAGCTGAGTCCGGTCGTCTGAGCTAGACTATATATTCCACATAGTGGAATACCTCAATCACATACACTGGTTGCAGGGACACGTGTGTGTGTGTGTGTGTGTGTGTGTGTGTGTGTGTGTCTGTGTGTGTGTGTGTGTGTGTGTGCTCAGACTGGAGATGTACCTCGGTCACTGACAGACGACAAACCTCAGATTTCTGATGTCATCGCACTGAGCGAGAGAGAGAAAGGAAAAACAACGAGAGAGAGGGAAGAGGAAGAGGGAGAAAAAGATGGAGAGATAGAGGCATATCAGAGATGTGAAAAAGATGGAGAGAGTTGGGAGGGAAAGAAGGAAATGAAGTGAGAGAGGGAGAGGAAGACAAGGAGAGAGAGAGAGGGAGAGTTAAAAACAATGACAGAGAGGAGGAAGAGGGTGAAAAAGATGGAGAGATAGAGGCATATCAGAGATGTGAAAAAGATGGGAGAGAGTTGGGAGGGAAAGAAGGAAAGAAAGAAAGTGAGAGACATGAAGACAAGGAGAAGGAGAGAAAGAAAAGGAGAGAGAAAAGGTGAAAGCAAGCCATGTCATTATTTGTTGTTTTCCTCTCTCTCTCTCTCTCTCTCTCTCTCTCTCTCTCTCTCTCTCACTCTTGTTTTCTGTCCATCTCTCTGCTCTGGTTTTATAGCTGTGTTAATGAATGAAATTAATAGAATGTAAAATATTGAATTAATAGAATGTAGAACGTAAAATTTACAGAATGTAGAATGTAGTGTTTGTAGAATTTAGAATATAGAATTGATAGAATGTAGAGTTTATAGAATTTAGAGTGTAGAATTGATAGAATGTAGAGTTTATAGAATTTAGAGTGTAGAATTGATAGAATGTAGAATTTTAAAAACCTCTGATAGCTCTGATAGGAAGAGAGAGAGAATTTTTTTTTTTGAGTAAAAATACAATTTATAACACAGTTTTACTACAGTATAACAATCTCATTTTACAAAAAAAAATCTCATCTAAAAACAGTGCCAAAAATTAAATCATCTACTATAGAACAAATCTCTCGGGCTCAGTCAGTCAGGGTGGGTCTGCTCCCATGGGACCACATACTAAACATGTATAGACTCATGGTGATGTAATGCACTCTGGGTAAAAGCCTCCACCTAATATGGTATATGACCTAACCTGCAGTAAAGTGCTAATCCTCCACTAATTTCTTTAGCCTCCATCTTTGTCCCTCAGCCTCACTGTGGTGTTTCTGCTCTGCACTTCCCACAGATCACCTGTCAATCAAACAGTGTGGGCGGAGCTTGGATTTTCTGTTGCTGCAGTTTGAGTTTCTCTTCTCTTTGTCTGTTCAGTCATGGTGGCTATCACTGCTCATGCTAACTACCCAGTTCTTCTTCTTCTGTTTATTACAAACAAACCAGGAAACGTAAAACGCATCACTTCCTGTGTAGCAGAGGATTTTTCCCGGGAAACTTTCAAGAACTTTTGAGGGCATCCATTCAATTTTCAGAAACGTTTAAGGCCTTATTTTATTTTTCTCAAATCCACATATTTTCAAGGCGTGTATGATTTATGTCAATAGTCATTTTGCCCTCACTCACTATGTAATATCACTCTGTAGATGAAGATTATTCCTCATAACAACAAATATCAGAAGATGTGTGAGATGACAGGGGTCTAAAATGCCAGAAAATGTGAAGTTTTTATCTATATCGGGTCAGAAAAACAATATTTTTCCATGGTTTTCTAACCTTTTCAAGACCTGGACATTCCTAAATCCTGTTTCCATACATTTCCTTACCTACAGTGTGCAGAATAACGACAGCAGAACTCACTGAGGCCAAGAAACAATGAACGGACATGAACGATATGAGAATACACCAATAAACCCAAATGAAAAAACATGACACAGAAATGGGAACAAAGGCGAGAGAATGAGACAGAGTGAAAGAGACGAAGAGAAAGATGGAGATAAAAACAAAACACATGAAAAAGACAGAAAGAGAAAGTGTGTGTCTGTAAGAAAGAGAAGAATGTGGAACAGAGTGTGTTTGGAGAAGGAAATCCAAAATACAAAAGGTCATTTTTCCATTAAACAACATCAACGCAACAGTTTCATAACATGCTGATTAAACAATAAGTTTACTGGAAAAACCTGTTATGACCCGAGTTTGTCTCCAGCTTTCTACCTTTTGGTTCCAATCCACCCTTTTTTTATCTCCTTCTTCACCTCTTTTCCATCTTTCTCTCCGAAGCAGAAAAGCCATAAAAGCAGTAACTTAGTTAAGTATTTAAGATAAGATGAAACTTTATTGATCCCAGTGGAGAATCTGAGTCGTTACAGAAGCAAATGTCACAGGATACAGGAGAGAAAAAATATGGGAAAGACTACAGATTAATACACATCGTATGGATTTAACGGATATTACTTAATATATCAATTGCATACTTAATTAATGATGACTAAATATAGGTATGTAGTCCCCAGTTTTCTCATTTATAAGTGCTTTAAAATGATCAAACTGCTCACTCACTCAGACATGTAATCTTATTCTGATTTTAGTCACATTTGGTTGAAGAAATGGATCTTAAAATATGGTTAGTAAAACATTTCCATACTCCTCTGGATGTTTCTCTGCCTTATCTCAATTCTGCACATAAAAGTAGATGATGGGGATTATGAGGATTTCTTTGGGTTTATCTCTCTCTCTCTCTCTCTCTCTCTCTCTCTGAGTTTTTATTAAAGTTTTCTCCTTGTTCTCATCTACCTTTCTCGTCTCTCTATATATATATTTTCTTCTCTTTCTCTGCCTATCTCTCCCTTTTCCTTTTCTTTTTCTATACCTTCCTTTCTCTCTCTCTTTCCTTCTCCCTCTCTCTCTCTTCCTTCCTCACTCCTCTTCTTTCTCTCCTCCAGTTCTACCTTTCTCTCAAATTCAAATCTGCTTCATCATTCACAAATAATTGATATTAGATAAATCATCCATCTCTCTCTCTCTCTCTCTCTCTCTCTCTCTCTCTCTCTCTATCCCACTGTCTCTTGTTTTTAATGAGTTTTTATTAAAGTTTTCTCCATCTACCTTTCTCTTCTCTATATATTTTCTTCTCTCTCTCTTTCTCTGCCTCTCTCTCTCCCTTTCTCCCCTTACCTCCATTTTTTCCTCTTCCTCTTTTCTCCCCATCACTCTACCCCACACTCTCTCTCTCTCTCTCTCTCTCTCTCTCTCTCATTCTACCTCTCTTCCTCTGCCTCTCTCTCTCCTCCTTTTCCTTTTCTTTTTCTACCTTCCTTTCTCTCTCTCTCCTTCTCCCTCTCTCTCTCCTCCTTCCTCACTCCTCTTCTTTCTCTCCTCCCGTTCTACCTTTCTCTCAAATTCAAATCTGCTTCATTGGCAAAGGATGAAGTCAAATATATGTGACAAATCATTCACAAATAATTGATATTAGATAAATCATCCATCTCTCTCTCTCTCTATCCCACTATCTCTTGTTTTTAACGAGTTTTAATTAAAGTTTTCTTCTTGTTCTCATCTACCTTTCTCGTCTCTCTATATATATATATATTTTATTCTCTTTCTCTTTCTCTGCCTCTCTCTCCTCCTTTTCCTTTTCTACCTTCCTTTCTCTCTCTCTCTCCTCCTTCCTCACTCCTCTTCTTTCTCTCCTCCCACCATTCTACCTTTCTCTCAAATTCAAATCTGCTTCATTGGCAAAGGATGAAGTCAAATTTATGTGACAAATCATTCACAAATAAATGATATTGGATAAATCATCCATCTCTCTCTCTCTCTCTCTCTCTCTCTCTCTCTCTCTCTCTCTCTCTCTCTCTCTCTTTCTCTCTCTCTCTCTCTCTCTCGGACGTTTATTTGTTTGTTCGTCCACTCGTTCGTTGAGTTGGTCCATGTGTTGCATCCCAGATACTGAGAATGGGATTTAGGCAAAACTTGGTAAAATGATGCATCTCACCACCGTGTTTCCTTGTTATCCATCTGCTTTTTTCTGCTTTCGTGTCCTACGTTTTCTGTAAATCACTTTCTAGCAAAATTGTAAAAGCTCTGTGCTGCTCAACTTGACTGTAAACTGGACTCGACTTGACTTGGAGGAAGTTGCAGCAACACGGAAAAGTATAATGGATTCCTGGGGGAATTTCCATATGAATTACATTCATGTTTTGCAACCGTTGTCTATTTGTCATAAAGAAAGTGTGTCCTGATACTCTGTTTGATGTGAAATGGAGAAGCTTGAGATGCGAAAAAAAAATGACAGAGCAACCTGATGTCGAAGGACTATCTCACACACACACACACACACACACACACACACACACACACAGAGATCTTGGCATTAAAGTGTCCTATACTTATCCTATACTTCATCCTCTGCTGTCCACACCGAGGCAGGAACAGATAGTTGGACCCAGAAAAAGGGATGAGGATGGAATGAAAAATAGAGGGTGAAAAAAAAAAGATATATATGAGAAAATGTCTTTTTGACCCAGTTTGATAGACAGATAGAGAAAATAATACATGACCGAGTGCAGGAGGGGGTTCTTTATAGAAAAAAAACATCAAAGTGAATCAAACTGAAGCTCTGATATCAAAGGGAGAAACGGGGAATGTGTGAATGAAGACAGGTTGGATGGATGGATGGAGGGATGAAGGAGGAGTGAAGAGAAAGAGACTTTGGCTTTCATTCATCAAGCTATCATACGATCAAATCTGACCTTAAAGTGGACGTACGCTCATTTCATTTCAAAGTCAATATTTATCAGTTCAATCTTCACTCATTTCAATTTGCTATTGAAATTAGAGAGTATTAAAGAATTTCCTCATGCTCTGCGACAAAGAGTAAAGGCATATTAATCTTCTTGCCACATTTAAGTTTTGAAATGCATCTTGCATCAAAAGTATGAATAAATACCTGACTTAAAGCCTCAGAATAAGT
>NC_136019.1:4039830-4072330 GCF_048128805.1 Centroberyx gerrardi | reverse complement strand
ATAAACACATTTTATATGATTTCTGTTTCTGAAAGACTCTGCTGCTAGCTAGTGTTACTGGCCCACTTTGAACCGCTCAAACACTGTGTGTGTGTGTGTTTCTGTGTTTATATATGTATGTGTGTGTGTGTGTGTGTGTTAGTATGAATGACTGCGATTTGCTTTATGTGTATTTGTGCATTTGCGTGCGTGTGTATATGTGTTTCTCTGTGTTTGTATGTATGTGTGTCACTTTGTGTGTGTATGTGTGTGTCTTTGTATGTATGTAAGTGGATGAATGTGTGTGTGTGTGTGTGTGTGTGTGTGTGTGTGTGTATCGATCCTGACTGATGTGGCCTGTCCAAGTGATGTTTATTTTCCACTATAATTACACAGCAATGGAGAACAGAAAGAGAGAGAGAGAGAGAGAGAGAGAGAGAGAGAGAGGTAGAAGAGATGAGAGAGGGAATGATGGAGAGAAATCTAGAGAGAGAGAGTAAAAGAAACAGAGAAGAGGAGAAAACAGAGAGAGAAAAAAGGAAAATACATGAGTAAATGAAAAACATGAAAAAGAGAGAAAGTGGGAGAGAGAGAGAGAGAGAGAGAGGTAGAAGAGATGAGAGAGGGAATGATGGAGAGAAATCTAGAAAGAGAGAGGGAGAGAAAGAGTGAAAGAAACAGAGAAGAGGAGAAAACAGAGAGAGAAAAAAGGAAAATACATGAGTAAATGAAAAACATGAAAAAGAGAGAAAGTGGGAGGGAGAGAGAGAGAGAGAGAGGTAGAAGAGATGAGAGAGGGAATGATGGAGAGAAATCTAGAAAGAGAGAGGGAGAGAAAGAGTAAAAGAAACAGAGAAGAGGAGAAAACAGAGAGAGAAAAAAGGAAAATACATTAGTAAATGAAAAACATGAAAAAGAGAGAAAGGGGGAGAGAGAGAGAGAGAGAGAGGTAGAAGAGATGAGAGACGGAATGATGGAGAAAAATCTAAACTGAGGGAGTAAAAGAAACAGAAAAGAGGAGAAAACAGAGAGAGAAAAAAAAGGGAAAATAAATGAGTAAATGAAAAACATGAAAAAGAGAGAAAGGGAGAGAGGATGAGAAAGAGAGAGAGAGAGAGAGAGAGAGAGAGAGAGATGAAGGGAAGGAGTGAGCGAGGAAAGAGAAGAGCGGATCATTCTGGTTTTCCTGTTTGAGGTCGGGACAGCTGGGGAACACTCAGACTTCACTTGTTGTTTAGATGGGACGGTTCAACATCTGATTGCAAAGGTCAGATTCTATTAGATTACATCAGATTACACTTTAATGAGCCAGCCGGGCGTTTGGGAACAAGACACACCAAACTATAATGGGATGTAAATAAGAAAAGAGCAAGTGGAGGTTATATAAACATAAAGATACACAACTGACAAGTCCAACACTGGAACATGTTCTGAAACGTATGGATGAAAATGCGCAAAAAAAAAAAAAAAAAAAAAGTCTGCATTTCAGCATTGCCAGGATGCACAAAATAGCAGCAGTAGAATTTTGTGAGACTAGAAGACGATGTGAAATATGTGCAACACGTGTGAAATTGAGAGGAATATAAACGAAAACATGTGAAACTAGAAGGGAGAGCGCAGACCTCCGCCAAGGTTCGTGCTATTATTGCTTGTTCGTGAGTCGGATCCGGATCCGCTCCAAAATTTAATGGGTTCTTCCTTGGCCCATGCTGCACCCTTCCACGAAGTTTCATGAAAATCGGGCCAGTAGTTTTTCCGTAATCCTGCTGACAGACAAACAGACAGACAAACGGCACCAAAAACATAACCTCCTTGGCGGAGGTAAAAATTACAAAAAAATTGTGCTTGTATTCACACTCACATTGCAGTGTGTGGCCTGAAAATGGCTCTTATGCATCTCTTGATTTTTGAGATCTAAGTAGAAAGATTGGATTTTATTAGATTACCCACCTGAAAAACGTATTAGAAACAAATGGCTCTCAAAAGTCCAGAGGGATATAGCTTCACATTTTAAGGTAATACTCTATATTTGTCCCGCTACAGCTAGCTCAAGCCAGCACTAGCTAGCAGCTAATCTCACAAAGCCAAGTCTCAAACTAACGACGGTCTGGAGAAATGAAAGCAGAACAGCTGGTTAGAAAGACGGAGACGCTGCGGGCCGTCATCATACTTTAAACCAATAAAACTGCACTAGGGCGAGATCGTCCTACTAGCAGCTAGTCCTGAAGACCGCCTCTGGATCCACAAAGTCTCGTTATCCAACATTTTCTGACGAGATCAAAGTTCTCCAGACCTCTGTGAGTTTTACACGGAGGTCTGGCTATAAGCGAGATTAGCTAGTAGCTAACTAGCTAGTAAGCTAGCTAAGTAAGTTCCAGAGATTTCTAGCTAACTTGATAACTATGTGAAGTCCTCACTCACACACAAGTCTTGAAGTAACAGTAGTTTTATGCCAGTTTTCAGGGTAAAGTTTCCCACCCCAAATTCAAAATGGCCGCCTTGGAAACAGGGTCAGTAGTAATCTTTTAATCTGTTAATTTGTGCAACAACAGTGTGACAGAAAGTGAACGGTTACCCAGCAGTGGCAGGGTGGAGACGGGTCAGAGACGGGTCAGATGATAAAAACACCGGACCAGCCGCCGGACTTCAGCCTGGAGGATTCTTTAAGTGAAGTCCTTTATGAAAACGGCCCTATATCCCCGTTCTCCCACCGAGCCAAACAAGCAGCCGGCCATCACAAACAAGATGCAGGAAATTTAGACAGGGGCAAAAGGACAGCAAGGACTCAGTGTGTGTGTGTGTGTGTGTGTGTGTGTGTATACAAAAATAGGAAATGCCAGCTCTATCCTACAAGTGCTGTTCATACATAAAAGATTTCATGACCACAATTGTCTTGTGCACTGCCCCTCTGCATGGCAACTAAACACACACACACACACACACACACACACACACACACACACACACACACCTCCAATGTAGTCAACAAGCTCTGTCACGTACAGAGAGAAACCAGCAACAAGCCACAGAACAAAACCACAACTTCTTCCTAAGGCACCGTCTCACAAAAGCAAGCGACTTCAAAAAGAGAGAAAAACGACTGCAATGTGACATGAAAGAGCCTGAAAATAGATCTGAGGAGGCGATGACAAAACGTCCTGCGGGAGAAAAACACATCGCCGCTGCTGGGAGGGAACCGCAGAACCCCCAAAAAGGAGAATTTTGAGGAATTAAGCAAAACCGGCTTGTTGTTTTTAGACTGACAACCACTTGTTTTGGATTGGGGGCAATGAAAAGTGGATTTTCCTTATGGGGGATCAGTCAGTCTCAGGTCTTGAAGCACAAGTCTCAAGTCAAGTCCCAAGTCTAAATGTAGATTACCAAGTCAAGTCCAAGTCATTAATGTCAAGTCTCAAGTCTAAATGTAGCAAGTCACACAGCAAGTCAAGTCAGAACAAATCAAGAGTCCAGTATCAATTTAATATCTTAAAGAAAACTAAATATCTAGGACTTTTCAATGCAATATGGTTTTAATAGGATAAAAACTTGGTAAGAGCATCATGAGTTTGATTTCTATAATCAGTTTCAACTTCAATAAATTCAATCATTCCATACAAATTCAGAAAACAGAATTTAAATTCAGTCGTCCGCTGGAACAAATCTCATCACTTTCAATCTGAGTCATTTACACAAACACAAGATCTCAAGTCAAGACTTTAGAAATCTTTTCAAGTCATCAGAGTACAAGTCAGAGTCAAGTCCCAAGTCACCAGAACCCAAGTCAAGTCAAGTCTCAAGTCTTCTCTTCATGCATCGAGTCAAAACCCAGCAAACGTTTCGACACTGAACAGATGTTGCCACGACGACGACATGCACCGACGTTGAAAAAGCTGCTACCTGCATGATTCTGTGAAAGCAGAACCTTTAATTATCAGTTGAAAACAGATAATTAAAGGTTCTGCTTTCACAAAATCATCAACCCTCTGTTTTAATATGATTCTTCCCACCATAAAATAATATATTGTTTGTGTCGACGTTGAACTGGGCCTCCTGCTCGCTGGGAACGGCTGCCGACATGAAAGTAAACCAAGATTATTTAACTGATAATTTAAGTTTATGTATCTTAAGCCCTCTGCTCTGTTGTGGCGGCGTGCTTCTCATGGATATTTTGGAAGTCGCTGCGTTAGCGAGAGAGAGAGAGAGAGAGAGAGACGACGACGCCGCGCAGTTGCGGTCTCGCCGGCCTCGGATCCGCCGCGAAGACCTTTGTCGCCCGTCTCTGTAGCCTCTCCGCCCTCTAAATGAAAACGAAAACGCCGTAAAAAAAACTAATCTTTAGGAAAAGCAGCGACATAAAAAAAAAAAAAAAAAAAATAGGCTTAAACAAGCGCTGCTGTGTTCTGCCTGGGGATTGGAATTCTGTCCACATGTTCCCATTTGATCCCTGTTATTGCAGTCGCTGAAACACAAATCCCAGCGACATTCCCACAACCACATGACTGGGACAGCCCCGGGGTCAGAGGGAGAGAGAGAGAATGAGTGTGTGTGTGTGTGTGTGTTTGTCGTGCATGCATATTTGTGCCATTTGTGCAAGAATCTGCGTGTGCATGCATTGCTGTATGTGTGCATATGTGGTTTCTGGAGTGTCTCGGTGTGTATGTGTGCATGCATTAGTGTGTTCCTGTGTGTGTGTGTGTGTGTGTGTGTGTGTGTGTGTGTGTGCATCCTGCCAGCAGCGTTCCGTTTGATTTAATCTTGTGGTTAGTAGCGGTAATAGACTGTTCTAGTCGGCCTCCAAATGCTCAACCAGCCAGTATACAGCCTGCTGGTGGAGGTGAGGCCAGCGGGCGAGCGGCAGCGGGCCCTCTGGATGAGATGGGCCTCCTGGATGAGGTGGTTTGTACTTTAACTCGAGCTCTGCAGCGGGGCCTATTCTACCGCCCCTCTGACAGCAGTGGATGTGAAGTGCCAGGACATTTTCAAATAGCGTCAGGTCAGCTGTGAAGACTTTTAGATACTTTCTGGTGACTTTTTACACTTTCTGGCACTCATTCGATGTCATTTTGTGGCAAATTCTACCCATCTGGCACTTAAGTAGGTTAAAAAAAATGAAATCTATATAAATTATTTGAGAATATCATGTGACCCAGATTGTTAGGAGAGTAGTATTATCAATTCTTCGCATTTTTCTTAGACAGTATGCTCTTCTAACTTCACGACCATCATAGATCTTCATTGGCTGAGACTGTTCTAAATGTGTTTCTGTAGCTCACAGGATAGATCATGACACTAAAACTGACAAGGTTAACTCGGGTCACCCACGCTAAGTAGGTATATTGTCATGATACTGCATGGCACTTTGAGTAAAAGCCTCCACCAAATGGAAAATGACAAAATGTTGAATTTTGTCTCACAGTAGGCTGTAGGCTGCTCGCTTCTTCTTGAATTTGAGTGGAAAATATTTATATTTCGTCAGATTTACCGTAAATACGATCAGCTGACTTCAAAAAAACATTCATGTCAGCCTCCTAGTGGTAAAGTGAAGTGTCTGACCCTGACCTCTGACCTCTGACCTCCCTGTGGAAGTGAGCAAGCGAAAAGAGAATTTCCAATAAACTGACAACTGTCCATAATTATCTAAAACATGATCTAAGATATTGAGATCAGGTCCATCATTACAAATGCATGTTGTGTGGCCAAGCTTCATTCAAACCCACAGAACTTGAGGTTTCCAGAGACACCAGACATGTCAGGCTGAATTACAGGGAAAATGTGTATAAAATGATGCACAAGACATCTCGATTTTTTTCCACTTGATGTAATGCTGCAGCCAAAAAAAATATGGCATCTTGGGTTTGAATATTGCCTTGTCTAGTCTTGTTTATTTATAAAGCCCTTTATCACAGTCAAGTCTCAGAGGGCTTTATATACCACCATTTACCATACTACATATATATACTGTATATACACTTCATATACATCCTATACTAGGCCTATATATCGTTTACTACACCATGTACATACTACACGTCATATACTACATCATATACATCATAAACCATATTAATTACTCTCAATATAAGCAGCTGTAGCTTTAATTAAGCATTGGAATAAGCCGATACAGAATATGGATGTGACACTGTCATACAGTATAGAAACTAGATAGAAGCTACTTAAGGGGAAATTTAAGGGGAAAGTCAGGGTGTAAGAGGTTAAAAATGTCCAAAGCATCACATTATTACATTAAAAACTATATTATCTAAACAATTATGCTCCAATTTACACAACTGGAACTGGCAGCCATGCAACTGAGCCTCCATGCTGGGGCCTCATGTGTAAAACAGGGAAACAGAAGCTGTTAGGGGACAATAAGAGGCTTTACAATAGAAGAACATGAACTACAACATGTGGTCTGTGTGTGTGTGTGTGTGTGTGTGTGTGTGTGTGTGTGTGTGTAAGAAGAGTTCTCACGCTGTAAATCGCAAACTTAAAATTGGGTTCATGAAGTGGCCAGCGACCCAGGATAGCACTTTCTCATGGTAAAAAAACACACACACACACACACACACACACACACACCTATACACACACACAAGCACACACACACACACAAGTCAAGGTGAGTGTGTGGATAGAGGAACTAATGAAGAAGTGAACTGTGAGAGAGGAGGGCAGAGGGCGAGCAAGGGTCACACGCTGCTCCCCAAGGTTCCCAGGAGTGTGTGTGTGTGTGTGTGTGTGAGAGAGAGTGTGAGAGAGAGAGAGAGAGAGAGAGAGAGAGAGAGCAAGAGAGAGAGAGAGAGCATGTAAATGACACTTTTTCTCCAAAATGTAAATGGATAGCAGAGAAAAGGGAAATCAAGGAAGGAGGAATTAAGAAATTAAGCAAGGAACCCTAAGGAGTAAGAGAAAGAAAGAAAGAAAGAAAGAAAGAAAGAAAGAAAGGAAGGAAAAGAAAATCAGGTGAGGGAATTACTGGACTGTATCTCTTTTTAATCACTTCTTCCTTCATTTCCTCAGATGGGCGGATGAAAGTTGATTTTTTTTTCAAGAACACGGAAAAGAAGAACGCAAATTGACCGCAACTGCTTTCAGTGACCTCTACACCTCCTGTTCCAACCACACACACACACACACACACACACACACACACACACAGAGAGAGAGAGAGAGAGAGAGAGCTGGCGTCTCACCTTGGTCGAAGTCCAGGCCAAATATTAACTTCCACCCATCCATGGTCGCTTTGTCTTCTTCGCTCCTTCTCTGATGACATCTTTCCATCTTCTCTTTTCTTCTTTCTTTTCTTCTCCTTTCAAACACCTTCATTTCCAAGTAAAAAGACAGAGAAAGAGAAGACAAGAACGAGATAGATAGATAGATAGATAGATAGATAGATAGATAGATAGATAGAATAAGAAGCAGAAATTGTTTCTTTCTGAAAATATGTTTGATTTTTGTTCATACTGGATGGTTGCTTTGATTATGACAATCACCGGCTGGATGTCAGAGTTAGCCCACCTACATCACTGTACAAAGAAAGAAAGAAAGAAAGAAAGAAAGAAAGAAAGAAAGAAAGAAAGAAAAGCTGGACGTGAAAGCAGAGTCGAAGGTGAGCTAGCAGAACTGGCTGGTTGAGGAGTGACGACCCGACCAGAGCCAAAACCCAAACCCAAACCCCAGCTCCGAACCAGGCCTTCCCGGACCCTGCTGTGTGTGTTTGTGTGTGTGTGTGTGTGTGTGTGTGTGTGTGTGTGTGTAGGTGTGTAGGTGTGTGTGTGTGTGTGTCAGAACCAAAAAGGGCGTCGAACGGACCTGGCCAGCCGCTCTGCGTAGTCTGCGGTCAAATCCCAGTCCAGTTTACATGCTGTGACGCAGATCATGCTGTGTGTGTGTGCGTGTGCGTGTGCGTGTGTGTGTGTGTGTATATGTGTGTGTGCGTCGGTGCTAAAATAATGTGGTGTCAAACTTTGTGCTTCATTCTTCTCACTTTAACTAAATTTGTCACACCAAACTTGACTTCACTGACTTGGGTGGGCATGGCTGCATGTTCCAACACACACACACACACACACACACACACACACACACACACACACACACAAACATGCCAGTATGCACACACACACACACACACCCACACACACACATGACCTCACACACACACACACATATGAACTCACACACCCCATGCATGTGCAAAACCGTACAGAAAAAGGTTAAAACTACTTTTACTTTTAGAAAACAGCCACATTTTTTTAGAATGTGGGCACATAATGCTAATACACACACACACACGTTTACACACACACATACACACACAAATGTATGCATGAAGGCCAATCCTTTTGAGAAAAATGCTACAAAATCCTCCTTTCTTTTAGAGAAAAGGGCATAAACACACACACACGCATATGAAAAAGTCCTCCCTTTTAGAACTTGAGCACACAATATTCATAGACCCCCCCTCCCTCCCCCCAACACACACACACACACACACACACACACACTGTCACACACACACCGTAAAGTCCACCCTTCTTGTACTCAAAAGCATAATGTTAATGTACATAGAAGCACACACACACACACACACACAGAAATAAACTGAGAAATGAATGCGTGAAAAATCCTTTTTACCATGTTGGGTGCATAGAGTTAACACACACGAGCATTAATATGCACACACACACACACACACACACACACACACACACACACATACACACACACACACACACACACACATACACACACACTTATTTGCCAGTTACAGTAACGCATTATTAGCTATTCATTCACCTCTCTCTCTCTCTCTCTCTCTTTCTGTCTCTCTGTCTCTCTCTCTCTTTCCGTCTCTCTATCTCTCTCTCTTTCTGTCTCTCTGTCTCTCTCTCTCTTTCCGTCTCTCTATCTCTCTCTCTCTTTCTGTCTCTCTCTCTTTCTCTCTCTCTGGCACTTACAGTAAAAAGTCATTGTGCTCCATTACATTGACATGACTGGACCAACCGCTGTTCACACACACACACACACACACACACACACACATACACTTCTCCAAGCAGTATTACAGAACAAAATGTTTTTATGGGGGAATACAGTACTCACTGTGAACACACACACACACACACACACACACACACACACACATTTATATTCACAGACACACACAGTCTCTCTCACACACACACTGAACACACACACACATATAGTCTCTCTCACTCTTCCACACACACATTTACACACCGTCTCCCTCTCACACACACACACACACACCCCATCGGTTCACACATACCGCTGCAATAATTTGGGGTGAATAAAGGCTTTTTATTGAGGTTTAATGATGTGTTCACTCCGAGCCGTTCTCTAATAGTGACACAGAACAGAGAACTGGCACGGCCATCAGTCTTTAGCCGGGTGACTCACACACCTACACACACACACACACACACAAATCACACACACACACTTCTTACAGTAAGTCATTGACCCTCGCCTGACAGTCTGTCGGTATACGAGTGGGAAAAGACGCGACTCCCACACAGTTAACATCGAGTTCACATCCTCTTTTCTGCCTTCACACTCTCTTAATATGTTTGTAAAGGTAACATGCATGTAAAAGCCTCTCCGGGCGTGTTAAACAGGAATGCGAGCGAGAGGAGACGGCTACATGTTACGTGACAAACTAATTAGCCCGTAACACGGAAAATCAGTAGTCTATAGTCAGAACAGAGGAGTGACAGGCTGCAGGCTTAGCAGCGGTGTCGCTAATTTCCCAGCAGCCACGCCTGGTGCCGTCATGGAGGTCCAGTGGAGAATTAGCTGTAACGGCTAACAAACAAGCTAGCAAAAGAGAGATACCTGACAGATTGCTGCAGTATGGATACGGTGACCAGACGTCCCGGTTTGTCCGGGATTGTCCCGGTTTCAAGATGGGTGTCCCGAGTCCCGACAAATATCTGTAAAACACTAAAATGTCCCGGTTTTCAACATTCACTACCAAATTGTCCCGGTTTTCACCACAATTAAAATAATAATAATAGTACTATACTTGTTTTCAGCACTTACATAGACGTTTATCATGTTCTGTCCCGCTCATTATTACCTAACCCAATCAAAAAACATAAACAATGCACCACGTGTCTGAATGTTTTGGTGGATTTTTGGAGACAAAACATCATTTTTCGTTTGCTGAGGCTCTGTCCATGGTGTTGAAAGGTGCAGTCACTAGGTGTGCTAAGTGCTGAAATAATTGTCCCCCACCCTGATGAAAACGCCTATAAGTGCATACATGTGCGCGTGCATGAACTTAAGGGTCCCGGTTTGGGGGTTTGAAAATGTGGTCATCCTAAGTATGGATCCATTCAGTAACGTAATAAGAAAAAGTGAATGGTCTAATGAGGATTAGATTAGATTTCCAGCTACAGTTCATTAGCTTTAGCCTTAGTCTCTTCTCCAAAACACTCCGAGTTGTAGCTTGAAAAGCGTCAACTGAACATAGTGTTGTTTTTGGGCTTTGTGTAGCCTGTGTGCTAATTTAGCAAAGCAACTGATATTAATGACAACATGCGACTAACGCTAGCTGCTGCTAGATACATTAGCTAGTGTGCTAATCAGATGTGTTAACAAGACAGTGATGGTTAGCTGACCAGATACTATGGTTAGCTAGCTAACAAGCTAAACACAAAATCAATCAGACGTGTCAATGATTAAATCATCAGTTTCCAGTCAAAAACAGCTTCAGCAATTCAATTCTGTTGAGACGGACAAGTTATAGTTTTACAAACATAATCAACTGTTCACAGCCACTGTTTCTAAAGAGCTGAGGACCTCCAATATGGCCGCCAGAGGGTGTGTTACATCACCTGAAAACCCTATAGGGCTTATGGAATTAGGGTGAGTTTTCATCAGATGTCTTCCCTTTCTCATGTACAAAACTTTTGACACTGATTTTATTGTTAGACTCGTATTGCGGGCACTGTGTGGCTTAAGTGGCTTAACATTAGGTTCACATCCTCCTCTTTGTCATTCTGTTAATATCTTTGAAAAACTAATATGCACAAAGAAGATTGTGGTATATTACAGAGGAATGCTAGGAGGAGGAGACAGCTAGATGTTATTTGACAAATTAGAACAGTCAAACTGGAATTCGGGAATGAAGAAGTCTGATCTCATTGAAGCCCATGTATTTTTGAAGTAACACAATGAGATTTTTAAAAGGTTTCCGGGGTCAAAGGGTCATGAAATTCACTCAGCACGTTAATGAGCATGTAAACTTCCTCCAAGATCGGCGTTTCCGCGTGGTTTTCGGGCAACAGCAGTGAAAGGTTGGTGTCTAGTTGAGTAAATCGACATCTTGGGGGTTAAAGAGCCCCTGTGTTTGTTTTCTGGGGGTCTCTGGGAAAAGACCCAGGGTTCATAACCAGTTCATAAGGCCCTCGTAAGATGCTGCTAAGGGGCCCATAAGGTATTCATAACATGCTGCCATAGAGCCCCCCCCCCCACTGCTAAAACAAATCATTAGCATCCTGCAAAAACCTTATACGACTCCGAAGACTCAACTTTTGAGGAAATGAGAAAACCTGGCTTATTTTCTCATTGATGCCCCTGCATTTTTGACATTTCAGAAGGTCCTGTGAATGGTTCGGCTTCGTCCCGCTGTTGGGATGTTAGCTTTAAATTCGCTTCTGAGAACTGATTTTACAGACTTTTGTGTAATTGCCGTTTACGTCTTTTATTCATCTTTTACTTGCCTGTTTTATTGCTTTGTTTCCATGGTTTTAAGTCATTGTCAATTGTCTGTCAAATATCTTTAAATGTCTTGCACATCAAGGAAGAAATAAGAGTAACAGCTACTATTCAAAAATGGGCCTGAGGACTGGGACAGTCAATAACGCAATAAGTTGTTACGCTATTGGCAACAATGCTATTATGTCATTGTTTCAGGATTTTATTATATCATTGGCTTTTTTATTACATTACAGGCTTCATTGCATTTAGTTTTATTACATTATTGGCATTTGCTGTAGTCGGTTATTAAGTTAAAGGCCTTTACAGGGTCAAACGGAGGGGAGTTCCCTGTTTGTTGACCGTTGCGGAGATCGAACCGGTGACCTTCCAGTTACGGCGCAGTTTCCAACCGCAAGGCTGCATGACTGCAGAGGCTCGGTGTCAGTTTGGGTGACAGGAGGTCTTTGTGTGGCTCCGGAGGGCCCGCCTGGGAAATCGCAGGTTAAAGACCGCCGCGGGGCCCGTAAGAGCGTCCTGATGGGCGCGCGGGGAGTTGGTAATGTGGCGGTGAGGGTTCATGAGGTGGCGGTGAGGGTTCACGAAGCTGCCGTTACAGGCGCAGCGAGGTCAGGGAGCTCTGTGTCGGCTAACGGTGAGCGCCAACCTCTATCCTGCCTCTGACCCGCCTGAGAAGAAGAAGAAGAAGAAGAAGAAGAAGAAGAAAGTCTCTGTTCCGTTTTGTTCTTTTGTCCCATGTTTGCTGCTGCTTTCTTTTTCCTTCTTTTGCCTTTCTGTCTTCCTTTTCGCTTTGATTCGCTCCATTTCCATTCCTCCGTGTTAAACAACAGCTGCCTGTGTTGCTCACCTTGGTGTATCTTGGCTAACGAGTGAAATACAATGAAAACAAATTATTATTATATTGTTATTATTTTTCTTCTATTGACTCATTCGTTCATTAATTCCATCTCCAATGCCTTTATTTCATCTTGTCATCTTTGTTCCCCAGCCGTTTTCTTCTCTTCATAACCAAATAAACTTTTCTTTTAATGATTGACTGTTCTCTTTTCATTCCTTCTTTTTCTATTCTTTTATTTTACCCCTCCATCTCTCCATCACCCTCTCCTCTCCTCTCTTGTCCGCTGGATGGGAAAACCAAGGGTCAATGTTTTTAACACACACACAGACATACTCTCTCTCTCTCTCTCTCTCTCTAAAGAGGGCCCCCCGTTTCTGCTGAGACCCCAACACGCTCGTTAAAACAGACCCATAACCATTCATCCCTCTTTAAAACACTCCACTCCTCCCTCTCTCCTCCCTTCCTCGCTCCCTTTCTCTTTGCCTCCAACCTTGTTTCTCTTCTCTTTCTACCTTCCCCCTTCGCCTCCTTTCCTTCATACCCCTGTTTCCTTTTCTCGTTCCCTCTTCTTCAATCCCTCCTTTTCAGTCTCCTTCCTCTATCTCTCTTTTTCTCCTACCTCTTCTCTCTCTCTCATTTATCTCCAGGTGAAGAGTACAGAGGAAAATACTACTTTCTTTCTCTTTATCTTGCACTTCTCTCAATTCCTTCCTCGTAATTTTCCTCCCCATCATTTCCCTTTTCTCTCTCTCTCTCTCTCTCGTGTCTCTTTCTCTCACAGAGGTGAAGAGTGCAGCAGAGAGTGTTTTACCATGGGAGTCATGGTCATTACTGTGCAATGGAAGATCACCAGAGGGATGGAGGGATGGAGGGATGGATGAGGAGGAGGATTGGATATTGAGGTGTTCAATATGTTTCCATCCAACTCTCAAGTGAATTTTGAGGGAACTTTTGAAATGTCACGAAAAATAAAACTTCCATCAGCTGCAGTTGAAGTGAATACATGTAGGCTTTATGAACGTAGAACATGCAGATTTGAGTTTTAGTTATAAAAGTTTCTGCTGCTCTGGAGGCAGAAATAATCTCATTGGTTGAGTTGAACATCAGTGGGCGGAGCCAAAGAGACAGTTTTTCAGAGCGCAAGATAGCTAACTGGCAAACTTGAATGACAAAGAAGGAAGGAAGGAAAATATAAATAAGGAAAACATAAATAAAAACAATATTTATGGAAGTGACTTCTTTCATTCATTCATGATCATGACATTCATGATGTTGAAGATCAGCAGCTAGCTAACTAGCTTACCTAGCTAGCTATATGCTAGTATGGCTAGTTTGAACTTGAAGCTCAGCTAGCTAACTAGCTAACCTAGATAACTTAGTATGATAGATTGTATTTTTTCAGTTAGCAGCAGAGTGCTAGGCTTCATAATATTAGCTTCCTCCTCTCTTATCTCTTGTCTTTTTCACTGAGCTTCAGTCTAATGTTACTCAGCCAGAAAATCTGTGGTTCTTTGGCTCCGCCCACTGAGGTTTAACTCAACCAATGAGATTATCTCTGCCTTCAGAGCAGCCCCACCTTAAATGTTGAATAGCTAAAACTCTCTCTCTCTGTCTGGAAACACACCGGAAAAATTGTCTCAAGAATTGATCGGTATTGGGCGAGTTGTAGTGTCAGCGAGTGTTGGCTGTATGTCATGCTTTCATCCGAAGATGAAAACAAAGAGACACACTTGGTAATATTCTAATGCAGCAACTAATGGCCATACCATAACAGCTGGTATGACATTTCTGGAAGTTCGTAGAGGACAAATGTTTTACAGACAGCAAATATCCTTCAAATACATCTCCATCACTATGAATTGCATAACTTCTTTATTGACAAAATCTTCTCCACCTCAAGTGAGCGTAAACACTTTTTTTCCCACCATATGGAGGAATTTTCTAAATTGGCTGTTTCCATTCAGCTTTTCTCATTCGAAAAACATCAAAATTGACATAAAAATACTTGGATGGAAATGGAAATCTGACTAACGAGGCTGAACTCTCTCTCTCTCCTCCTGCCATCCCTCACTTTTATCACTCCTCTTTCACTGAACCTTTCCCCCCCCCCCAAGTTCATCCACTTCTTTCTTCCCTCTTTGCTCTCTCTCTCTCTCTCTCTCTCCAGCCCGCTCTTCTTCTTCTCCTCTTATTTGCCCCTCGTCTTCTCCAAGAGGTGAAGGGTGCAGTTTTACTGTGGGAGTCATGGTCATTACTGTCTGAGAAGGATCGCCGGAGGGAAGAAGGGATGAACGGCGGGGGTTGAGAGAGGGGAAGAGGAGGGGGGGGGGGGATTGTTGGACGTAGAAGTCTTCAATTAGTCTGAACTTTCTCTCTCTCTCTCTCTCTCTCTCCTCCTGCCATCCCTCGCTCCCACACTCGTATGTTTCTTTGAACCTTTTTGCCCTGAATTCATATATTCCTCTCTTTCGTCTGGCCTCTTCCTCTCCTCTTTTCTCTGTCGGCTTCTTCTCTCGCTTTCTCCGTGAGGTGAAGAGTGCAGTAGAGAGTGTTTTGAGGTCATTACTGGATGGAAGGGATTGCCAGAGGGATGGAGGGATGGAGGGATGGATGGAGGGGGAATGGAGCGATAGAAGTCGGTATTTTACCAGAAATGACTTTCTCTCTTTCTCTGCACTCTCATATCTACATTTAAGCTTCTCTTTGACAGACTATCCATAACATTTTTGAAAGATTTAACCCAAATTCATTTACATTTTACATTCATTTAATTTACATTCATTTACATGTATTTCTACTTCTTTCATCTCCTCTCCTCTTGCCTCCTTTCCTTTCTATCCCAATCCTTTATTTTGCATTCCTTTCCATTCTGTCCTCTCCAATTATGTCCTTTCCTTTCTTTTGGTTTCCTTTCCATTCCTTTCTTTTGGTTTCCTTTCCTTACCTTCCTTTTCCTTTGATTTTTTTTCTATTCCTTTGATTTCCTTCCCTTGCCTTTCATTTCCATCCATTTCCTTTCCTCTCCTTCCCAGTCATTTCCTTCCCTTTCCTCTACTCTTTTCCTTTCCCCACCCTTCCTTTCCATTTTCCCCTCTCCTCTCCATTCCATCCCTTTCTTTACTCTCATTTCCTTTTCTTTCTCGCATTGCATTTCTTTCTTGCTGTTGCGTTGCATTACATCTCCTCTTCTCTCTCTTTCTCTACCCCCCTCCAATCCCCCTCTACCCCACTGATGGCTTAAGCAGACCTCGTCAAATATGGCTCTGAGAACACACACACACACACACACACACACACACACACACACACAGAGCGAGAGAGAGGACTCTGAGGGGTGATCATGGTTCAGAGGCCAAACAAATGTTCTGTCAGATTTACTGGCTGAGCGAGGTTGGTGGCGCTCCCACACACACACACACACACACACACACACACACACACACACAGTGATCTTGTGGGTAAATTTGGAAGTCACACATCATACACACACACATATATATATGTACACACTTCATTCCCTCACCACTACATGACCCTCCTTCACCTTTACCCGAACCTTAACTTAAACTCAACTCGAACCCTAACCTTAACCTTCACCACTGCATGGCTGACCGTAACCTTTAACCTTTAACCTTTAACCTCACCCTGACCTTAACCTAATCTTGACCGCTAACTAAAACTGAAACAGAAAATGAAAATACTCTTTTTTTCCTTTACGATTTCTGCAGAGCAGTCCTCACTAGTGTCCCTGTTTTTCTACTCAAGTGGGGACATGTGATCCTTAATAGATAGTAGAAACATAGATCACACACACACACACACACACACACACACACAGTGACACAGGGCCAGCGGTAGCCTAGAGGTTAAAGGGAAACCAAACACAGAGACTTTTCAGGTTAGACTGACATCTACTGGTTAAAAGTGTGCTATTGCAATTGCAATCTGCTATTGGCTGATCTTCGTTGCTATTGGCCATGACAAACCATGACAACCAAGATCAGCCAATGGCAGACAGGAAAATCTGACAGACGGAGCGTCATCAGTCCAGACAACAGACAGCTCTCATTGAAAATGAATTGAAATGAACACACAGGACAGACCAGTGGACCAGTGTGGCCGCGGTGCTGGAAAAGAGCTCGACCGCTCACTTTCCCGATATAAATAAAGGTAAAACACACACAGAGCGATGCTGGTGACATCAAAGCTACCTCTTGAACTCTGCTGCTTTCAGGAACAGGGAGTCAAAATGGAGCCCAGGAGACCAACACTTTCAGGATCACGTTACCCGCACACTGGCCTTGTAACATTAGACTTTTCACTTTTCACTTTTCAGGCATTCAGCAGACGCTCTGAACCACAGAAACACACAGTGAGTGCAATAGCAGAATAAGCTTCAGCTGCCGGATCATCATTACAAGTGTTGAGTGTCAAGTCGAGTTCAAAGTCAAAGCCACAGCGCCTTGAATGTATTCCTGTGACCCTAAAATGATCATGTAAGGTAGAGAAGTCTTAGAAGTACGGATGATGACTAGGGCCACATGTGGGAAATGGATTTGAGCTGTGACATTAATCTCAGTTTAAAGCCAGAAATAAAGCCAGAGTTTTTCCTGACTTTAAACTCTGACTTTAAACTCAGAATTCTTTAAACTCAGAATTCTGACTTTTCTCAGAATTCTGACTTTAATCTCAGAATTCTGTCTTTAATCTCAGAATTCTGACTTTTCTGAGAATTCTGACTTTAAACTCAGAATTCTTTAAACTCAGAATTCTTTAAACTCAGAATTCTGTCTTTAAACTCAGAATTCTTTAAACTCAGAATTCTGTCTTTAAACTCAGAATTCTTTAAACTCAGAATTCAGACTTTTCTCAGAATTCTGACTTTAATCTCAGAATTCTTTACTCAGAATTCTTTAATCTCAGAATTCTTTAATCTCAGAATTCTTTAAACTCAGAATTCAGACTTTTCTCAGAATTCAGACTTTTTTCTCAGAATTCTGTCTTTAATCTCAGAATTCTGACTTTTCTCAGAATTCTGACTTTTCTCTCAGAATTCTGTCTTTAATCTCAGAATTCTGACTTTTCTCAGAATTCTGACTTTTTTCTCAGAATTCTGACTTTTCTCTCAGAATTCTGTCTTTAATCTCAGAATTCTGACTTTTCTCAGAATTCTAAAGTTTTCTCTCAAACTCAAATACATTTTTCACATGTGGCCCTAATCCTCTTCCGTACAGAAGAAGTAAGATGACAGAGGAAGAGGGTTTTTTTTGTTGAGAGAGAAGTGTGTATTAGAGCAGGTAGAAGGGAGGATATGGGACAGGGGGTCTGACTGAGTGAGGAGGAAGTGATGTCAGGTGTTTCTTTGAGTTTTCAGCCTGAGGCAGAAGATGGGTCTGCTGTCCTGACTGGAGCGTGGAAGTCAGTTCAGGAGGGAGACCAGTTCCTCAAATCTAAACAATTTTGGTTGTTAGTTCTGTTCAAGTTCAAGTTCTGTTTATTTAAAGTGCATTATCACAATTTCCAACACACTTTATAGAAGAGAAACAAACAAAAACAGCTAATATCACATAGAATACAACAGAATATCATATAAGATTGTATAAAATAAAGATGAAACAATACAAAGGAAATAAACAGTGCATAAAGAAGAAGTCTTTAGTTGTATCTAAAGACTTAGGACCGGATAGAACGATGACACACAAAATCTAGCAAAAAAGGATTTAATCAATTTTAATTAATTTTACCCACTTTGATTTCTTTTCAACCTTTTTTTTATCCGGGGAAAGTCAACCGCCCTTCTACTGTTGGACACTGAGACGCTCTACTGGTGGTTAAGTGTAAATTCATGAAGTGGGTTGAATGGTAGCTGACCTCTGCCTAATCTCTGACCTGTCACACACACACACACACACACACACACACTCCTGGAAACTAAAGAATCACCATCATTTAGGCGCAAATGTCTTTTTTTCCCCACTGTGGGCAACATTGTGTGTGTGTGTGTGTGCACATGCATGCCATGTGTGTATTTTGTGTACGTCAAAGGAATGCCATGTAGTCACGGTGCTAATTTGTGTATGTGTGCATGCATGCTGTGTGTGTGTGTGTGTGTGTGTGTGTGTGTGTGTGTGTGTGGGTGTGGGTGTGTGTGTAGGTGTGATGTGACCCTGGTGCCCCAGCTGGTATTGTTTAGCGTGAGAGGGAGCAGTCAGACCCTGCGACTGATCTTTCAACACCTTTACAACACACACACACACTCACACACACTCTCACACACACACACACTCACAAATGAGCTCTCAGCACCTCGACTACAAGGCATTCCTGTGACATGTACATGGTAAGGCCACGGGGTCACACACAGGACTGGCTGAATGAGTTTCAGTGTGTGTGTGTGTGTGTGTGTGTGTGTGTGTGTGTGTGTGTGAGTGTGTGTGAGTGTGACAGAGAGAGAGAGAGAGAGAGAGAGAGAGAGAGAGAGAGAGAGAGAGAGAGAGAGAGAGAGAGAGAGAATCAAAGGCATGCACGACCAAAAGCCTTTTCTGACTGGTGGGCATCACTTTGTGTGTGCGTGTGTGTGTATGTGTGTGTGTGTGTGTGTGTGTGTGTGTGTGTGTGTGCGTGTGTGTGTGTGCGTTTTAACCTACATGTCTCTTTCACTTTCACTCAGATTTACAGTGTAATTTCCCAAACTGTTTCATATCAAAGACTCCCAAATTCAGATTCCCATTCCTCCCATAACTCCCATTAGACCTCCGAGCGCCTGCGATAACATTTCGTCCCACTGAACCCATTTAAAGGGAAATTTGTAGTCAGTTGTGATCTGCTGCAGGATTGCGTAACTGTCTGTGCTGTAGGTGGGAGTGCAGCCGCAGTGGAGAGAGTGAAACCGGTGATTTAAAGAGTGATAACTTCTAGTCACTTAAATAAAAGTTCAATTAAACCGTTCCTGGACCTCCTGGAAACCCCTCAAAGACCCCTGAAGGGTCTCGGACCAGACTTAGGGAACTACTGTACTGGACCATGCACATATAAGAGCATCTTGCATTGATTCAAATGGTCCTACTGATTCACAGAGGTGGGGACTCGAGTCACAGTTTTAATAGCTTGAGACGTGACTTGATGCATGAAGAGAAGACTTGAGACTTGACTTGACTTGGGTTCTGGTGACTTGGGACTTGACTCTGAGTTGTACTCTGATGACTTGAAAAGGTTTCTAAAGTCTTGACTTGAGATCTTGTGTTTGTGTAAATGACTCAGATTGAAAGTGATGAGATTTGTTCCAGCGGACGACTGAATTTAAATTCTGTTTTCTGAATTTGTATGGAAAGATTGAATTTATTGAAGTTGAAACTGATTATAGAAATCAAACTCATGATGCTCTTACCAAGTTTTTATCCTATTAAAACCATATTGCATTGAAAAGTCCTAGATATTTAGTTTTCTTTAAGATATTAAATTGATACTGGACTCTTGATTTGTTCTGACTTGACTTGCTGTTCTACATTTAGACTTGAGACTTGGCATTAATGACATGGACTTGACTCACCGTAGCTCATCTAAATATAGAGAGACAGGGTGAGGAGTTTGAATGACTTGGGATAAAAACTCTGTCTGATGTTGTTCCCTGATGTTTGGAAACTGGAACGGAGCTCTGTTCGGATGGACGAGTCTTCGGAAAGCTGATGAATTATTGTAGATTCACACAGAGAAGTGGGATTGAGCGGGAAAATCAGCACGCACCTGGCTGTTCCTCATAGATTCCCATCCAGTCCATATATTTAGGTCATGGGTGAAGCAAATTTAAAGGAGTAATCCACAACATTTTCATATAAATAAACGTCTGCTCCCCTCTGTGTGATTGCTCTAACACTGATTCTCTGATCCACTTATATCCAGTTCATGAAATCTTTTCCACTGTCTGTTCTAAACAGCCGGTGTCTGGTAGCTCTTTCCTGGGAAAAATCATAAATAAATAAATACATCAGTAATAAAAAATGTATTTACATGAATTTTTCAATTCGTGTTCAGTAGAAATGGCTGAAAATTGTTTGCCCAAAATTCCTTCTCTTTATAACAAAAAGACGAAAGCTAAAAGCATTTCACCTATATATATATATATATATATTTTATTTTATTTGGTTCCAAGTAGTCAAGATAGTTTTTGTTCAGTTTTAGTTTTTTCACAGTCTCGTTTGTACAAAAAAAATCACATTATCGTTAACTAAAACTAAAACAGACGAAAACTGGGAGTTAAAAGAAACTTTGTTATAAACTGATATGAAAGTACCCTAACAAAAAAGTCACGTGAAAATCCACATGTGAATTTAAATCAGGTTTTCATATGTGAACATGTGGAATTTCCCATGACAGTTTTTACTTGTGAATTGTCTCTTTGAATGTAAAATTCAGTTTTCACATGTGAAATATTGTCACATGTAATAGCAGGTGAAAATGTGAAAAAAACAAAAACAAAAGCATTTTTAACCTCTGAATTAAAATGTTCAGATCTGAAGTAAAAACTGTCATATGGGATGTCAGAGTACAACATGAGAAAGATTGACATGTCCATAAAGCACATGTGCTTTAAATTCACATGTGACTTTTTTATTTGGGTACTTTCATATCAGTTTATGACCTCCTATAGTTTTCGTCTCAGTTTTAGTCTTAGTTTGCGATAATAACCTTAGTTTGTGGAGCATCTGGAGAAGGTAAAAGGGTTAAACTGATGAAAAATTAAAAATCAACGGCCTCATCTCTGCAGCAGGTGTTAGATTGATCTCAGTTTGGTCGCAGCAGGACAGGACCAGCTCCGCACACCGCTGATCCATCAACTGTTCCACGCCATGGCATCAAAAACAGACACGTACTGAGCTAGATACGCTCCTGTGAGAAGATTTATCCACCGGGAACGCTCAAATGAGAAAGATTTTAGTTCTTAGATGTAACTTAGTGCAGAATATAATGTAAGCGAGGAGATAACAGTGGAAAAAAAAAGTGGAAATCAACGAACCGACAGTCATTATAAAGTCGTACATTCTGTCGCAACGGTTCGCTGGTCCAAACCTCAGGAGGCGACAAGCTGTTAGTGCAGACTTGTTTTCTCTGTAACCGACTGCTGAAGGTAAGTAGTTCTCTCTCTCTCTCTCTCTCTCTCTCTCTCTCTCTCTCTCTCTCTCTCTCTCTCTCTCTCTCTCTCTCTCTCTCTCTCTCTCTCTCTCTCTCTCTCTCTCTCTCTCTCTCTCTCTCTCAAACACACATACGACCCCGTAGCTTCAGGGGGCCGAGGCGAAGAGAGGGAACTCTTTTCCATAGACGTCAGAGAGCAAACACAGTGCCCGCAATCACACACACACACACACGGACGCACACACACATGCATGAGGATGACATTCACACACACACACACACAAACATGCACGCGCAGAAACACACACACACACTCTGAGGGGGAGAGCATGTTTGTGGTTAGCGCTGAGGAATTACCATAGGCCTATTCCGTCATTCGCCGAAGCTCGGGGGGTAAGGAGGAATAATTCCACCAAAACACCAAAAACCACAATAAAGCATTCTGCTGAGGGAGAGAGAGAGAGAGAGAGAGAGAGAGAGAGAGAGAGAGAGAGAGAGAGAGAGAGAGAGAGAGAGAATGGAATGGAAAAGAGGGGTGGAGAGACGAGAAGGGGGCAGAAAACGTCAAAAACACAACCGTCATCTGACCCCGAAAGAGAGAGAGAGAGGGAGGGAACGAAGGAGAGAAGGAGGTAGGGAAGGAAGGTAGGAAGGGAGAGAAAAGAGGGAGGCGTGGAGAGAAAGGGGGAGAAAGTGAGGGATGGAGGCAGTGATGCATGGTGGTTGATCATCATGAGGAAAACCACCACCAATCTAAACAAAAATCAGTCTTCAGAAAGCATTAATTAATGTCTTATTTCCCTAAAGGGACGGACGCTCCACCCGGCTAAGAATGTTAATTTTCTTCTTCAGCCTCACTCTTGAGTTCTGTGTTCATCGTCCACCGAGATCTGAGCGTTCCTAACATTCAGTAACTGTAATGAAACTGGGCTTTTGGCTGCTGCGTCTTCTATAGTGAAAGCTGCTGGGCGAGCGAGCTTCACTCTACACTGGGGAGAGAGAGAGAGAGAGAGAGAGAGAGAGAGTGCTGGCTCCTTAGTGACCAAACTTTAGCGACCTAAATTCCAAATCTTTTACACAAAACACACTCCGCTAGCTCAGTCTAGTTGGAAGTAAAACATTCGGCTGCAAAAATAGTTTTTATTATCACAGATTATTAGCTGTTGCGGTTAAAAACACACATGGCTCCATACCTCGGGCGAGCGAGCTTCACTGTAGACTGGAGAGAGAGAGAGCGGCTCTGATTGGATTTCCCGCTCTGACGTGTGAAAACAGTTTTTAAAGAGTATAACTGCCCAAACCCAAATCTGTGGTGAAGCCTGACATCTAATGATGGGAAGCAGGGTACTGAAGAGGTCATCTGCTATTGGCTGGTCTTTGGTGCCAGGTGATGTCACCACCCGTTATACTCTATTTGGGTTTGGGGTTTAGTTCCTCTTTAATCAACTTTTTCAGCGTAGAAACAACATCAGATTCTCACAGTTTCCTGTTTTTACATCCAACAATAACTAAAAACAAAACATTTTAATTAGAAATGGTATATTTTAGTTGGCTATCCCTTTAAAAGACCTTCTTCCTCCTTCAACCTCCATCAGGTTGATGCGACTTAAAATTATTCTACTACAAATTTACCTCATAACAATTCATGTCAGCCCTAAAAATGGTGAGAAAACCAAAAAAGGGAGGCGGGTAAAGTGAGTTTCAGTGGGTTACACCTCCACCACAAGGCTGGATGGACGACCAGAGGCAAAAAAAAAAATAGATGGAGGGAGATAGAGGGAAAGAGGGAAGGACAGAAAGATATTAACAGAGCTCGCATTGTGCAGAGGAACCAGAGAAAACAGCTTGACATGCGCGGCAGAAGGTCAAGTCACCGAGAGATATTTTGTGAAAAAAGTTCAACAACGCAATTACTCCCTCTGCCATCCCGCCTGTCTTCACGATAAAGCAGAGAGAGAACATCGACTTTAAAGGAGGACAAATTACTCCTCCGTCAGGATGATCAGTGAAGAAATGTTAAAACGAAGGCGCGGAGAGACGGGTGACACCGGGAAGAAAGAACGGATTGAAAGAGAAGGGGAGGGGAGAGACGGACAGAACTGAGGGAATCAGGACAGGTAGAGCAGCAGGTGAGGAGAGAGGGACTGGGAAAGAGAGAGAGAGAGAGAGAGAGAGAGGAAGAGGGGAAAACAGAAAGAGAAGAGGGCAGGGAAGGAGACTAAGACAAGCAAAATATCTACAAATAAGATGAAACTTTATTGATTATTGATTTATTGAACAGGTAGTTGTGTGACAGATAGAAATGTGTTGCCTTCGAAGGAATTTTCATGTGTTGGTAATTTTCATGGAGTATTTTCTATTCTTCTATTTTCTATATTTATCGGTGCTCAGTTTGTAATTTTTTTTTTCATCGTCGTTTGATTGGTGATGCCTTTGCCTTGCTGTAAGGGGAGCAACAGGGAAAAAAGATGAATAGACAACACAGTCTTATAATTTTTTTCTGAAATGAGCACAAACTGTGAAACACAGGCCATTTTCACACGTTCGTCACATGAAAACGTTTACTACTGGTTCGGTTTAGGCATCTAAAACAGCTTTGGTTAGAGTTAAGTAAGAAACATTTCACATTACTTTTACATTTTAGGTATTTAGCTGATTCTTTTATCCAGAGTGACTTACAATGAACAGCAGAATAAACTTCCCACATCACCAACATTAAGTACCAGACGTGTGACCAAGTCAACTTCGCTCGAGTCCCAAGTCAGTCTCAAGTCTTGAGGCACAAGTCTCAAGTCAAGTCTCAAGTCTAAATGTAGAACAGCAAGTCAAGTCAGAACAAATCAAGAGTCCAGTATCAATTTAACATCTTAAAGGAAACTAAATATCTAGGACTTTTCAATGCAATATGGTTTTAATAGGATAAAAACTTGGTAAGAGCATCATGAGTTTGATTTCTATAATCAGTTTCAACTTCAATAAATTCAATCATTCCATACAAATTCAGAAAACAGAATTTAAATTCAGTCGTCCGCTGGAACAAATCTCATCACTTTCAATCTGAGTCATTTACACAAACACAAGATCTCAAGTCAAGACTTTAGAAACCTTTTCAAGTCATCAGAGTACAAGTCAGAGTCAAGTCCCAAGTCACCAGAACCCAAGTCAAGTCGAGTCTCAAGTCTTCTCTTCATGCAGCAAGTCAAGTCTCAAGTGATTAAAACTGACTCGAGTCTCCACATCTGTTAAGTACTCAAGACTAAGGAGGTCAAAGGTCAGTGCCATAGTGATTAAAAAAAAAATCTTGTATTTCTACAATAGTTTTACATCACGGGGAAGTGCTAAGTAACAAAAGACAGGGAGAAAAAATGACTTTTTATGAATCAAAATAGCTTCAAAGTCTTTGATAAAAGACCAGTTAGGACCAAGGTGAAGAATCATATCATACAGTGACATGGTGGCAATATTTTCCATCACGTTGTTTCTGTTGTTAGTCACTTCGATTCTTTAATTCACTGTAGATGAGTCTCATACTGTCATCTTCATTTGTCTCATTTCTGGTTTTTTAGTTGAGATGTTTTCTTCTTTCTTCTTTGTCTCGCCTGCACAGATGATTGATTGCATCTCTTCTTCCAGTGTTTTTTCTCATCTGCGCAAATCACCGAAACAAAATTCTACGGCAGAAAGCGACGCTGAGGAGATTTCATCCGGCAGAATAATTCGCCCCAATTACACAACGAGGTGAGGAGAGAGAAATGAAAGAGGGATGAGAGCGGGTTGAAAGAAAGATTATCCAATTATAGAGAGAAGACAGGCAGAGGATTGTGAAAATAATGGAGGATCTGTCTGCTACACCTGACCCTGACACCTGCTGCGGCCTCTAGGACCTCTATCAGAGTGTGTGTGTGTGTGTGTGTGTGTGTGTGTGTCTGTCTACCCGTCTGTCTTTGAGTATCTAGTATAACAACCTTCATCCCTCGAGGAATCCGTCGTGTCTTTCAGCATCTTCCTATTGAGACACCTGGGGAAGACAATAAGGGACGGACCACCTGGGGGAAGATATTTAAGGACGGACCGCTGCGGGAAAACAAGCTGCTGAAAGCCTGACGGACAGTGTGGTATCTCTGGTACAAAAAAACAGATATATTGGGGACAAATTACATTCAAAAGTGTTGTGTTTTGGAAAAAATACACTCAAAAGTACAATTATGTGTCAAAAATATACATTAAAGAAGCGTAAACAGTGCAGTCGAATATTTATTTGTTACACAACTGGACTAAAGTTCATCTTTTCTTGTGTAAGATCTGGGGGAATATCAAAATGAACAGAGCGTCTCTTTCTGGTAAACAACACATTTCTGTCAATGACTCATCCTGCACTCGGGGGGCGGAGACAAACATTTCATCCAATCAAATTTTGATAACCGTTGGAATTATCCCCCCCCCCCCCCCCTCCTCCCCCCCTGCTGTTTTTTTTCCCCCAGCATGCAGCTCAGTTCAGCTGCCACACAGACGAAGGTTTTTGTTTTTGTTTTGCTTCACTTAAAAACTCTTTTCCCAGACGGGCGACTGCAGACCGCCTGCCTGTCCGCCCACCTCCATACCTCCGTACCTCATTAATATTCAAATAAGCCCCTCCCACTGCCGCTCCACCCCCTAACTTTCAGTTTCATTCGGAAATACGTGAAAACACGCAAACAAATCATGCTCTCCATGCCACTTCATGGGTCTTTAAAAATCTGAAATGCACGTCATCATTTCCATTATCAAAGCAGACGCCATCCACCCCCCCCCCACCCCCCCTCACACACACACACACACACACACACACACCCATAATAGCGGGCGAGGTAATCCTAGGTAATTCTCTATATATCAAACCTCCAGGCTTAAGTTCAGAGCCAGTAATTGCACATGTGGCATCAAGTCTCGTCTTAAGAGTGAAAAATGAAGACAACGAAAAGAAAATGAGGAAGATTTACTGTAAAGCCAGGGTCAGTTGGCTTTTATAACTTTCACACACACACACACACACACACACACACACACACACACACACACACACGGCGGTATCGAGCCAGACAGATATGACATCATCGTGGTCGGTGATTCAATCGTCACCGGCGGCGACCGCGAGCCGAGCACCTGACCGCAACCCCCGTATATCAAGACCCCTGCGGTGTGTGTGTGTGTGTGTGTGTTCCTCTGGAGACACTGGTGTTGCCTGATGATGAAATGGAGGGGGATCTCTCTCTCTCTCTCTCTCTCTCTCTGTCTGTCTGGAAACATTGACAGCTCTATCCATTTTTATTTTGTCTGCACGCTCCCTTGATGAATCTCACTTCTTCTCTCAGGCTTTCAGTGTTTTTATTTTCTGGCTTTCTCTCTTTTGATTTTGTCTTTCTTTCTCTCAGTCTATCTTTGAATGTTTTTTTTTTTTTTTATGTCTGTGCCATCACTCTTTAAAAGAAGGATGTTTGACGTTTAATTCCAAAACCTCACATATCAAATTATGGAAATAAAACAAAACCTAAAGCCCATTGCTTAAAGGTCCCATATCGTGGAAAACGGGATTTCTCTTGCCTCTGTGATGATAAAGGAGTTGGATGGTCTATCTAAACATGGTGAAAGTATCAAAACTAAATCCACACAATCCATATTAGAAAAGCGAGCCTCTAAACGAGCCGTTTGGACTTCCGTAACTTTGCGGCGTCACAAAGGTTCGCTCATTATCATTTCTGTAAGAAATAACAGACTAACAAAGTGTTTTTTTCAAAGCGGTCGAGCGGTCGTCGTTGTTTATTACCGGAGAGTTTTCCCTACCTGTAGCCGCCGGGCCGCGGCGTCTCACGTTTCACTCTCGAAACGGTTAGCCAATCAGAACAGAGGGGTCGTTAATATTAATGAGCCTTAAAGACACGGCGACAGAAACAGCCTGTTCTTGGTAAGGCTCAGAGAGATGCTGGAAAATGAACGTGGAGAAATGGATTGAGAGTGTTTTTGGTGCATGACACCACACACACAGCTTTGAATGGAGCACTCAAGATAGCTAAGAACTTGAATAATATTAAAAAGTGAGTTTATTACCATTTTGTCCGTAACCCCAAGTGACACACCTGCTCTCACCCTCCCTCTCACATCAAAGCCTCAACACAGAGTAGCAGTACAAGAGACAGTCACATCAGTCCCTACATGTTGGTAGATGTATGATGTCATCAGTCTGAGACGGCGACCCAGCGACCTCTGATGAGCTGTAAGTCACCACCAACGAGCCTCTCTGATCTCTCTCTCTCTCCGCCTCATAAAAGGTGATCAGTCTTCCTCGTAAATATCGAATAATGAATAATAAAAGGAGACTATGAGACTGGGGAAGAGACCTCGACCCTGTTATCCTATTATCCCGCTTGATTAATTCAGTCTCTGGGTCGTTATTGACCTGCGGCGCCTGGTGATATTCTCTGAGGACTCTTCAGCTCTCTGGTATGGCGTCATCAGATATTACAAACGCAGATTGATCCAGAGGCAAAGACTCAAAAATTAACCTTTTTAAACGTTTTGGAAAAAGGCTTTTATATCGCTTGTTTTTGCAGTTTTATATCATTTCTTAAAAACTGTCTGGACCAATTCACAAATTGGCATAGTGACAAATTTAACACTAATACTTATACAATTTAAATTCAAATCAGCTTTATTGGCATGACAGGAGAGAGACCTACAGTATGTTGCCAAAGCAATACAGTGCTTCAAATATAGTAATATTGCAAACATTAACCAAGAGAGTACATAACTAACAATATATCGACATCAACAATTATAACAACCATATCATCAAAAGCCATTTCACAACAATTCAGTTAAATTCAGGCATTTAACATGATATACTACACTATAGCATCACAGTCACATGGCTTTAATGGTTCCTGAGGTGTGTAAGCATAAAAAGTGTGTGTGCACCATTCACCGCTCAGAAACCGGGATTTATAAAAAGCAAAACGTGATGCGAGAGTGTGTGCAAATCCACACACACTGCACACCATGTGTACGCAGACTGAAGGGGAGACATCTGAGTGTGATCACCAAATGAAAATGAAAGATAAGTAGAAGAGCGGATGTGGGCAAGAAGGCGTTCCACATCGTGCTCTTATTTATCCTGTGATCGTTTTACAGTGTTGTGCTTAAAATGACATCGTTTCCACCTGCCAAAACAAACAGAACGAAAGCACTAAACAGTAAACACTCATTTTTTAAATTTTTTTTATATAGTTTATTTGATAGGGACAATGCAAGTTAACATAGTACCACTTCAACTCGTTACAAACAAGTTGATGTAATTGATAAGATAAGATAAGATAAGATAAGATACAATTACGTCCTTTTTAGTGAGTACATTGTCCACACAGAAATTTATATAGCCCGTTATCGTCTCTGTAGCCACATTAATGTCCATATCATTAAAAATATCCCAGTCTGTGCACAGGAAATACCCTTTCAGTTTTTCTATGTCATCTTCTGACCACACAGTCACTGTTCTCACCTGTGGCTTGCTGCATTTGAGCATGGTTTTATATGTGGGAATTAATTAATTAACTGATGTTCTGCATACAGAGATTATAGCTATTGCTAGTTTCCAAGTCCTGTCCCTAGTTAGACTTTTAGTAAGAGAAAAAAAAAAAAAAAAAAAAAAAAAGGAAAGTATCAAGGTTACATACAATTATAGAACATTATTTAAATAAAAAAAATAATAATAATAAAAAGTCAAATCATGAAATAATTAAAAATGCATACAGCTCTGATTTTGCTTCTAATAACAAAGTTCTAATAAGCCGCTCCAGGCAGGCTGATCTTGAATGCAACCTTGACTACGTTCAGAAAAGAGCCGGGGATTAGACTCACGTGAACAAGCTAGGCTAATAAAGCTAACGTTAGCCTAGCTTGCAGACACTGTTGGGTATTTACACTGAATTGGAATCATTGAAACCATAAACACTCACCAGTCTGCCGGTCTCTTCACATTCAGGTTGTGATCATCCTTGTGACGAACTGCGAGGACGAGCTTTTCCTCCACGCTTGTGGGTGACGCACCGCTCCCGGCGCTCGCTCCACGCAAGAAGCAGTTTCTACTACGACACATAAAAAAAGCGAGGCGCGTGACTTCGGCAGCGGAGGACAGCGGCGTCGATCCCCCTGAGCACACGACTCCATGGAAAAGGACTGAGCTTTAAACGCGTTCAAAAGGCGTCGCCTGAACGCACCACGGTTTTCTTTAACCGTGTCCCAGAAAATAGAACCAAAATCCAGCGGACTCAAAAGAATGCATTCTACTGCGCCTGGTGAAGCCTCTCAGATGAGCGCCGAAACATCTTCAAGTCTTTATTTTTTATGTCCGGTGGATTTCGGTTCTATTGTCTCGGACATCTCGTTACCTCGACGACTGAAAGGCACCCTGAGGTGGTTCACAATAAGGACATTTGGACATTTTGGATCCTCGAAGCGTCCGTGAGCGAAACATCGAATCCCCCGCCGGCTCCTTCGGGTACGCTGCTGCCGCTCTGCCGCCGACCTCTGACCTCCGACCTCCCTGTGGAGCGGCGGGGGTCAAACAGAGAAAAAGAAAGAGAACTTCCCGACGCGGATCGGTAAAGTATCACCTTATTATTAAAAGTCGAGGCGATCCCTTTTCGCTCGACTCTCTCTCGGCTTTTATCAGGTTTCACACCCCGACAGCTGGTGAGCTTGAAATCAGCAGGGGGGGGCCTGTCTGAATGATTGCGTGTGTGTGTGTGTGTGTGTGTGTGTGTTTATGTGTGTGTGTGTGTGAACAGCACCAGAATGTGTTTTACAGCCTGGTAAGGTACCGTCCTCGGGGCGAGCGTTGTTAGTGAACCACATTCTTCTCCCTTCCCATAATCACGCACAGACCCACAGTTCAGCACCGGGGCAGCGCCGGCTTGCTCTGCAACATATTGCTTTCATCACAATGGAGAAAAAGGAAAAAAAAAAAAAAAAATTGTCTTATTGATATCTTTTTCTCATTACTTCGAAATCTTTTTCTCGTTAGCGTCCTTCTAATATGCGATAGGAGCATTTGTACACACGATAGCAATATAGTTTTCAAAGCCTGTTATTGGATGCTGTGTGCTTTTGAAAGCTATATTGTTATGGTGTGTGCCAAGGACTCGGTAAATGTATCCCGCTCCGTATTCAAAGGATGCTCTCTCGCTCTCTCTCTCTCTCTTTTTTTTTTTTACTCCATTTATTTTCGGTTATTCTGTGATCCTCTGAGCTTTGTTTATAGATTCATTATTAAAGAAAAGCTTTTTTATCAGGATGAAAGCCGCATAAATGATGCAGTTGAACAGTCGAATTCAATGCAAAGTGAAGAAGTGAAGAACTGGTAAGATTGAGGATTTTTTTTTGTACTATTTTTAGTGGGGAGAGCCACTTTGTCCTCTTTAAAATAATCCCTTTTTAAAAATGCGTTATATTGCATCAATAATCATTGTCAAATTAATGGTGACACCTTGGTATAATCACCGTAAACAAATGAGATCATGTTGGAGACGATTGTTCTCCTCTATCTCACTCCAGTAGTATTGTTAGCTCTAGTGTTTCTCCACATTAAGACTACATTTCCCATCAGCCCTGTTGCTCCCTGCCCCCCCCCCCCCCCTCCCCCTCCCTGAAGAGGATCAACATGTTAGAAGTGATTTCTCCATCTTCCTCTCCCTCCTTCCACCATCTGCTGCCAGAAACTCTTTCAGCTTTAGCTCCGTTTGCTCTGGAAGAACAGAACCTCTTCCTGTTTTGTGCCGTAAAGCGATCCAGCAGATTTCCCTCCAGATCCACCAGGTGGAGAAACTATGGAGGATGCAGAGTAGAGGCTGATTGAGACTGCTTTATTTACAGTAATTATATTAATGTCTCTAAATTAATATGGTAATGACTTATTTATTGATGCTAAAATGCTACACCTGGCATGTTTACGACTGCTTTTAATGTTTACGGTGTGATTGACGTATTGAGAAATCCGTTTTTTCTTTAAATTTTGTTTTGCGTACATTGGTTCTCTCTCTTTGAGTTGTGTTTACTTTAATTTTGTGATATCATTCATTTCACAGAGGTAGGTGTCACTTTTTACAAATGGTAAAACTCATTTTGAGCTGAAATGCATCTTTAATTAATAGGGTTATACAGGTTATACAAAATGACAGCTCAGTCTTGGGGAAATACGTATTAACAGAACTGAGGCTTTACCATGAGAACGTAAAAAAAATATTTGAAACATCTTTTGTGTTTTTGTCCTTCCATGAGAACAGGCCGACTTCAAGTTCAAATCCAGTTCAAGCCTTGTTTTGTGCGGTTGTTGTTGTTGTAATGGATTTGACCCCAACCCCCTGTGTGGTCTCACCCGCCCCGCCCGCCCCTAAATAAACTACAAAAAAGCCCAATAAAAAACTACATTTCCCATTGGAGCCTATTACACAGGAACAGGCCTGTGGGGAGATCTGCGCTGGGGTCAGTGGAGTAAATGAGAACACACACACACACACACACACAGTATGGATTCAATATGAACTGGGCGCACAGTGCAAGAGCGTGCACGTGCACATGCACAGACACACGTGCACTCACATACAAAAGCACACGTGCACAAGAACAGGCGAGTATTTAAGTTCCCCATCTTTTATGTATACATGCACACAAACTTAAACCACTCACACACACACATGCACACACACACACATACACAACATCCTCCCCACATTCTTCCCTACCTCCCACACACACACACACACACACACACACACACAC
>NC_136019.1:3984830-4027330 GCF_048128805.1 Centroberyx gerrardi | reverse complement strand
TATGGAACAATGCTAATATAAATTTAAGAATGTGTAACTCACTTTTGGTTTTCAAAAGAATGGTTTATAAAGTTATTTTTGAGGGTTACAAGTGTGAATGATTTTTATTTTATTATTATTTTTTATTTCTGGAGGGTAGTTTAAATTTGTTTATACTGTCTAGACTGCTTATACTTATTGTATATTAGATTGTATATTGTATATACTGTTTATACTTATTGTATTGTGTGTGATGACTGAATAAAATACTACTTCTACTACTATATAATACACACAAAGGAAATACACACAGGTACTTACACACACAAACACACACACACAGGCTGCGTTTTTTGCATATGGACTGCATTCATTGTCTATGACAGGTGAGCGCACGGCATGATGGGACAGGCGACGACGCAAACCAGGCCCAAGACCCGATGAGGAAAAGTTGATTAAGTTTAATATTATGCGCATCGTGGCATGAGAACCAATCACATTTAAGCTGGAGATTGTCGGTCTTCCTGTGTAACGTTACTGCAGTCGCAGGAGTTTAGCACAAAATAATGAAGTAAGTAAGAAAATGATAAAATAACAAAATACGTCTAAAACAATGTTAAACAAATTGAGTTTGCTGGAATGCTTTTGACCAAAACACCCAATAAAACGCCCACAAAAAGCAGCTTTGGACAGTGAAGTGACACAAAGTGAAGCGGGTGTGTTTTGTCACATGTTCCTCTACAGGCTGAGAAAGTTCTACATCTTTTGGGCCTTTAAAACCCTTTAAAACCCACCGGATAAACTGAGAGATGCACGGTGTTCAGTCTGAAAACAAGGCTGCTGGTCTTCGTTCCTGAAAAGTTGGACGACTGATTTTGGAGATGAAAGTTATAAAGAACAAGCCAAATATGACGAAAACAAGTCTGTTTAGCACTGTTGGGCATGCAGTACAGGCTGTAAACAGACACACACACACACACACACACGCACACACACAAGGTTAAAGTTCAAGAATACGCACAAACAAAAACAGTCATACACACATGCACACACACACACACACACAACACACTCCTAAATGTGGAAACAGGCATGGAAAACTAGCAGCAAACTAACTCCAAATGGATTTATTTTATGAAATCTAATAATCATAGCCATAAAAACACTGGAATATTGTTTTGGACGTTTCTTCAACGTCTCGACCCTTTTCCTCCTCGCCTTTACAGAGGTGAGCGAAAGGATGTGGAGGCTGTGTGTGTGTGTGTGTGTGTGTGTGTGTGTGTGTGTGTGTGTGTGGCATACACTCGCCTGTGCATGTGTTCACGCTCATAAATGCAAAATACAAAGAAAGAAAGAAAAGGCAGAAATGCCAACGGTCCAAGTCACACTTCAAATAAAAGGATTTAGCTTAGCAGGATATTACATCATGAGGCTGGCCAGGGATGCCAGCCGTTTGATTGGCCGTTTGATTCATCCTGACCCCCCCTCGCCCCCCCTCGCCCCCCCTCCATCTCGCCCGGTGACTCAAAGCACATTCAGCCCGCTATTATGAATCAAAACATTTAGTCTACACTGATTTAGTTTTTACGGCCCAGACTTAAAAATTATACATAGGGTGAACATTAAGGAGGAAGAGGAGAAAAAAACAGAAAGATGGAGAATGGAGAAAGAGAGGGAGAGAGGGGGGGGGGGGGGGGAAGGAGGAAAGAAAGACCAATAAAAAAAAAAAGCAAGAGGTATGGCGGGACGGGCATAAAGAGAGAAAGAAAGAAAGAAAGAAAGAAAGAAAGAATCAGAGATAGAACAAGAGGTAAGCAAGAATTACAGCAGTCTAAAAAGAAATAAAGTGAAAGAAAGAAAGGAAGAAAGAAAGAGAAGTAGAGTGCCGTCACTCTAGGAGGGAATATTAAAGTGAGGGAATACAGAGGGAAAAATATATATTGAAAAAAAAAACTGAACAGGAGAAATAAAGGAATGAAGTAAATGGATTTGGAACGCTTTTGGCCGGGAACGCTTTTCCAACTTTCTTTTTCTTTTTTTTCTTTTTTTTTTTTCCAAAGCCGGTCCGTCGGCTGCTGCTGCGATTCCAGGCGGCATTCCGCAGGCTTCTAATGTTTCAGGGCGAAGGTAGGGACTGACACACACACACACACACACACACACACACACCACACACACACACACGCAGGGCAGCTAACCGCATTAAGAGTGGATGAAAATATTAAGCTGAAGCTCGTCTCTCCCTGTTGGCACCGGCTTTGCCCAGACTGGTAGAAGCTTAGAGCAAAACAGAAACCACTTAGTGAGTTATAGACCCCCGACCCTGGACACACACACACACACACACACACACACACTCTCTCTCTCGCATATACCTTGGACGCACACGGACTCGGCACTCAGACCTGCATGCAAGCGTGCAAACTGGATATTAAAGCGCTCACACACGCCGACGGGCTGCTGGGCCTGACAGCTCCTCTCAGGTTAACAGTACATCAGAGTAACCCGGGACGTCGGTGTGTTTCGGTGCCCTCTAAATCCAGAGAGCGGACCGCCACGGTGGTCCCGGGATCGACCGCTGGCACCGAGTGATATCAATAAAGGTTTGCGACATGGGAGCGGTCTGGAAGTTTTTAAAGTCCTGAGGGAGGGAGGGAGGGAGGGAGGGAGGGGAGGAAATGCTTTAAGAGTAGACATGAGGACTGAAGACCTCCAGAGAGACCGACCTGTAAACTAAACCTAGACCAGCAAAAAAGACGTCTACGTGAGGCTGCGTCGACTGATCGATCGGCTAAATGATTGATGATGATGAAAGTTCCACCTTTGTTGATTATGATGTCATTGAAGGGATTACACCTGTGTATAGTAATGCCGGGCTCAGATTACAGGAGCTTTTCACCGATTTATCCCCGATTCGCCCCTCCCGACGATCGGAGAAATCTGGATCCGGGTCTTGGTCGGTACCGACAGAATATCTGGTAATGTGAGCCGTTTAAAAATCAAATCTTAACCCTCCCGCCGCCCCGATAATCTGGACGCCGACGTCAGCACTCATTTTCATTATGCCTTTCAACAGTGGACAATACAACTGAAGTCACGGTCCTCAAACCTCTATGGATTGACAACCTGTTCTCATTCCCAACTCGTCCCATGTTGACTCTTTGTCAAATCCCTTGGCGTCACTGTAACGGAGCTACATGTTCCCTTTCGCGTCTGTATAGGACGCACCGGGTGTTCCACAGACTCCACGGTAGAACCTCTTGCGGCAGGACTGAACGCCTAGAATGTTTTTTTTCTCATAGACCACGGAACACGGAACACGGAACACGGAACACGGAAGCGTCTACATTCTAGATGCGTTAAGACTTCTGGTTTGGGCGTTTAGCCTTCAAAATAAAGCGTGAGATTTTTAACATACAGAAATACTGTGTTCAACCAATTCAATTTACAATTTACAATATCCCATTTGGCAGACGCTTTTATCCAAAGCGACGTACACATGAGATTTTAACACAACACAAGCAAGTAATATTTGATGTCATAATAATGAAAAATGCCATGATATGTGCCTTTTTAACTGTAAGGGCTGCATATATTACACAGTGCAGAATACATACAGAACAGAGACTAAACTGCACAGTGTGCAGGTCTGTTGTGAGATGCCAATGTTGTTGTGAGAGCAGATGATCATCACAGAAAAACATCGTACAGGTTGTGTAGTTGTATTTTGTTGGTTAATTATTTTGGGGAGGGGGTTTTGTTTGTTTTTTAATGCTAAGAGTTTTTTTTTTAATTAAGACTTGAGTGTTAGGTAGAAATTACGCTTTTATTCTGAAAAATCATCCCAGAAGTCTTATTGTTATTCTGGCTGGTTACTCTGGCTCGTCCTACATTTTCTGCCCATTTCAGGGATTGTAGTTTACTACATCTGCTTGCGATCTTTGGTGCCAATATGGATTTTGGTCCTTTTCACGTCGTCATGGTAACAGCTTCCATATTGAGAAACCTGTGCATTACAACTTCCTGTGGCAACTTCATTTTTGCGAAGGCGTAACTTTAGGCGAAGATTAGTTTTAGACTAGTTTAGATCCAGAAGTCAACAAAAATAGTCTTTGTACTTCACCAATGTTAATTTCGGGCAGACTTGTAATGCACCTGTTTCTCCGTGTGGAAGCTGTTACCATGACGATGTGAAAAGGTGGATCAGTTTCGAGGCCCAAAAAAAAGCAAAACGCTTGCATTTTAGCAAGCAGTCCATTAAAGATACATACATTTGACACATAAGATATATAATTATTTATTTAGTGGCATCTCAGTGTCGTAGTTTCACATATTTAAATAATGAAGAAGCAAACAGAAACAAGATATTCTATCGTTCTCCACATCGGGAAGTAAATGAGCTGGAGGAGCCAAACGAGTGACAACAACACCTGCTGGGACTTTTCCAACGGCCTTTCCTCCGATCTCTCAGCTGGTCAGTTTATAGAAAAATAAATTTTTTATGGAGAAATAATGATGGTTGTTAAATATGAAGATGTAAACAAAAAAAAAAAAAGGAAACTTGTCAACTGTGGATCAACACAGATTGTAATTTGCAGATGTTGTTAAGGCAGGAGATTCAACTTTACCAGAACAAAGCGTTGGCAAAAAGAGCGTCCTCTAAGGCTGGTAAGCTAGCATCTGCTTGTTAGAAGAATATGCAGTCCAAATTATACCTGATGTTACATTAGTTAATGCCACCCAATCTTCTAAAGCTCCCTTACCCCTGTGCTTGGCACTTAACGGGGTAGTTGGGTATTTTGAACCCTGGGCCCAAATAACATGTTTTCAGTCATGATCCCAATTAGTAGAAACCAGAACTTCGCTGCCGCCTGCTCCGCCCGTCCCGTAACACCGGGCGGCCCCCTCCCACTCTACTGCAATAGAAACCTAGGGGCATACGAGACAGTCTTTGAAAACTATGATAAACTTTGTTTTTCAAAACACGACGCTCACAGCATAATCATACCGGTTTCAGTATGTTGTCTTGAAAAAAATTGTAAAAAACTGAGCTTTCTGTCAATAGCTGTGTTCTATTTGGACAGGAACTATTTTTTCTCAAAGACGCACTATCTTCTAAACCGGTGTAAGCTCCACGATACACGCAGATGAGAGGAGCTGAGTATCTGTAGCTAACTCTAAGCTATTGCAGGATAAACAGACGCAAACACAGACTTCTAGCTAGCCAGCGACAGCGTTGTAAACAAATCCCTGTAAAGCCAGACACATTTCCCTCTGAGCATGCAGCAAAAACCAGAGCCAGGAGAATGCCACTGTCTCCACAAATAACTGCTGACAGAAAGCTCGTTTTTTTTTTTTACAATTTTTTCATGTCTTCCCATCGTTTTTATTAGCTGCTCCGTGTCATTCCTGCATTGCATCTGAGGTTAGCGCTTGTATCCTGGTAGATATCACATTGCATAATGTCCTGCAGTTCATTCATGTTACACAGGTGTAGTCGAGAGCTTTGAGAGATGCAGTAGAGATTAACACCAGATTTTTAGGGAATATAAATCATTTTCACCTGGGTGGCAGAGAGATTGATAAATCCTCTACTCCATATAAAGGTTACGACTCAAGTTACCATTTCTGCAGGAGAGCTGTGCTGGACTGCATATGAAACTAATGGTCCCATTCTTCAAATATTCGTCTATTTAGTAGCCTCTTCAATTTTTCCATCAATCCTGTATTTACTTTTTTGTGTTTTTTACTCATATTGTGTGCAGTAATTATCTATGAGACACATTTTCTATATTCCCAAGAGTGTCAGATTGTTTTGTTGACATGTTTGTTTCTACAAACCCAACTAGTAAAATGTCTGGCAAGCCATGTAACAATAAAAACATTCCTCACACCAAGTGAAGATGTGTGAACATTTAATCATGTTTTTTTTTAATTTGCATTTGCAGATATGACAAAGCCAAAAGCCCATCTGTGTCCGTCCTGCCAGGCCCCGGACCAGGCCACGGACCTTGGCCCCGGACCTTGGCCCCGGACCAGGCCCCGGACCAGGCCCCGGACCAGGCCCTGGACCAGGCCAGCAGAAAAACCTGCAGAGTCTGTATGTGCAGCCTGCAGACCAGAACCGCTTTTAAAAAGAAGCAGGCAGTAGTACAAAATGGAAAGTGGGCAGATGCTGTAAAAAAGAACCGCAACACCGGCAGGATCATGGACTCTGCAGGAACATGGACTCTGCAGGATCATGGACTCTGCCCGTCTGTTAAGTATTCAAATTGAAACTCTACTGAATAACGATCTAACATTCGGTCAATCACGTCCAGAGCTGGGTATGATATGAAAAAACACTGCGCCTGCATCCATTTTGAAACCCTAAAATCATAACTCAAAACTGTGGATTTGATGGGACACTGTGTAAAAGCATTAGCCAGTCTCTGTCTGAAGGGGAATAGTTGTGGAGAGTTGAAAATGTATAAACAAAAGACAGGAATTTTTAACAAAAAATGAGAATGTCCAATTCCATATTTTCATCATTTTTTGATGCTCTAGGGGTGAGGAGGCTAGGCAGTTAGTACCATAAAAGTATAATCTTCTAGTTTTCTCCTTCCCGTGACTATCAGAATAATAGGTTGCTATTTTATCTCATTTAAAGCTAAATATGGGATCTGCTAAACAAGTCATCGCAGACGTCCCACTTCTCCCGTATGACCTTTAGCTCCCTGACCCCCGCCAGTGACAACAAATCTCCCGCAAATCCCAATCCACAGACGACAAAAAATAAAATAAAATCCCCCTTCTTTCTCCCCAATGTGCTTCGCGCACCCTGGTTGGTCCCTGTCCATGTCAGTCTTGTCAGCTGACCTGTCATTTACACGCGTGGGCGGGCTTACCGACGCGGTCTGCCTGTGGCGATGCTTCTCGGTGCGATCGCCCCCTTAAGGGAATCGTCCATCCTTGATTCTGATTTGTCAAAAGATCAATGACACATGAGGAAGTGACCTTGTTGTTCTTTTTAATGCTAAGGCGAGGGATCAAGCAGCGCAGCACACACACACACGCACACACACACACACAAGACACGGGTACGAGACAATGAACAAAGGGCTGCGTTCACAACACTCCCTGTGCAATGTGTGCAGTTAGATTTATAGAGCAATCATCACAGTACGAAACTAACTTTACTATCTATTGTTAAGCCGAACTCCCAACAACACAGAGGGATATTGTGCAACTGTGACCACCAAAAAGCACTGCAAAGACACACACACACACACACACACACACACACACACACACACATACCATAAAACAAACAGGCATATTCAAAATAACACACACAAACAGCCATGTGGGCGCAAACACATAAAAGCAGGCGCTGACATACATGCATGCAAACACACACGCATGCATGGATGAACGCACACACACACACACACACACACACACACTCACACACATACAAAACAAACACAGACATATTCAATAATCCACGCAAACAGCAATGTGGGTTAAAATGCATAAAAGGCACATACACACTGCATGGAAACACACACACACGATGTAGGCGCACAAAAACAAACAGAAAGCAATGTGGGCTCAAAAACATAAAAGCATACCCCAGAAAACACCGACATGCGTGTAAAGACATGCACTCTCTCTCTCTCTCTCACACACACACACACACACTCGGGCAGTTATGTCCCTGCTTGCAGAATAAGCCCACAACATCTTCAACAGATTGCCACAGCCATTAAAGCAATAACACACACTTCATTTCACTTCATCACTGTTTTACTGTCAGCCTCAAAAGTCGTTAAGGGCTGCCTTTAACGAGCGAGCAAAATAAAAGCCCCCCCCCCACCCCTTTAACGAGATAAAATAAAAGTCCCCCTCCTTAACGGCCCGAAATCTTATTAGCACTGATGCTAATTGGTAATCATAACGTCCCACTGTTTTGGTGAAATCTCACTGTGTGCGAGAGTCTGTGTGTGTGTGTGTGTGTTATCTGTAATGCAGGGGTAAAGCAGCGCTGAAGGCCGCGAGGGGAGCGCGCACACACACACACACACAAACAAACCCAACAAAACAAAACAAAACAATAGACGCCAGTTTCGAACCAATACCACCCTGAACAAAGACAGGCATTGTTCTGTTGGGACTTGGAGGGAAAAACTGTGAGACAGGACAAAGTTACGGCTCCCACAGTCCACAACACACACACACACACACACACACACACACGGTAACGGTCATACTCACCCCCTGATATATTCAGCCTGCACACACGCAGACATTGAAAACATGAAAAGCAGGGCGTTTTAGGTTCCTCTTGTCTCCTTGACCCGGGTACCTTCCTGTCCCGGACAAGGAAATGGACGATGATGAGGTAGAGGATGGGCGGACGGGTGTGTGTGTGTGTGTGTGTGTGTGTCTGTTCAGGGAGCTTTCCCTTGACATTTAAGGACTGTATTGTCAGCGTGTGTGTGTGTGTGTGTGTGTGTGTGTCAGACATCCTTGGAGGACCTTGAAGATGTGTGACTTCACACTCGCTGTTCTTCACAATGTCAAGACCGTTTCCTTTAGCAGTCCCTTCAGGATCGTTCTGGACGGCCATTCTTCTCTCTCACGCTCCTCTTCCTCCTTCGCCTCAGCTCGCTTCACGCGTGACCCGCTGCTTTGAACTGTCCTCAGAGGTCAGGATGACTAAGATACAGTGTGTGTGTGTGTGTGTGTGTGTGTGTAGAAACTCAGAAAAATATGTCTTGGGTTATTTCAGGAATACGTCCTGCCATTTTTCTTTTAACACTCTCAGAAGTCAGGTTTGGTGAATGAACCAGCCTGGTGTAGTGAAATTTCATGAAATGGGCATGATGTCTTAAAGTGCAAATAACAAGGTCCGTGAAAGAAAAGTGAGAGAAATATGTTTCCCAAACACAGAAGGATTACATGGAGGAGATACGACAAGAAACAGTATTTTGACACTGTTTTGGCGGCTGCATTTACCTTCAACTGTAGGAACCTGGGTTCAATTCCCAAGTCATGACAAGTTTTCTACTGGGAGTGAAGTTTTAATTTGAAGTTTTTGTTGTTTAACCATGACCAAAACCTTAAAGAGTAACTAAACCCCAAACCCAAATGACATCTAAGGGTGAAAAGTAGGGTACTGAACTGGTCATCTGCTATTGGCTGACCTTTGGTGTCGTTGTTTTACCTGGCTAACTGCTAGCTAACATTTTCACCTCAAACTCAACTATGTAACCCGAATTAAAGGGACATTAAGCAATTTTTGATTTTTATCGAACCACTAGCGGCAACCAGTAGGAATTGCAACAACATTGGCACAGCTTACTGTGACCTGTAGTTGGCATAAATAATAAAGTCACATTCTCACAATAGAGACGAGTAAACTAGCTAACTAGAAAGTGAACTGGAAAGTGAGTTTTGAAAGCCAGAAATCTCAGCAGCTGGTGAAGTAATGGTTGAGTCACTGGTATTGATCATCAACCCTATCAACCCTCCACAGATATATTATGGTCATTTTGTGCTATGGACAGTAATTGACAATGAAATACGTTAATCTTTAAATTAACACACATCATCTTAAAATGCAGATACTGCTTCAGGTAAGGTAACAAGACGTTTGGCTAATTATCTCCAAAATAATGATTTACAAACACAGGTGAGTATAAAAGGTAGAAGATACGTACTGACGATGCTCCAAAAGCCAAACGATGTGTGCAGATGGATGCTGATTGTAACAGGTGAGTGCAGCATGGACAAAACCTCTCCATAGAACACTTCCTGTTCCTAAGTCACATGACAACAAATGTGTCACATGACCATGACCAAGTTACACTTTGCACTTTAGGCATGAAGCTGTCACATTTACCCAGAGCACCCATATGCAGTCCAGGTGAATTGAAGAGTCTAAATTGCCCATAGGTGTGAGTGTGTTTGTGTGTAGTATGATATATAGTATATAGATGATGTAGTAAACAATGTACAGTATGTATATGACCTAGTAAAGGATGTATATGATGTGTATGTATATGTATTTTTATTTTAACCTTTATTTAACCAGGGTAAAAAGTCTCATTGAGATTTAAAAACCTCTTTTACAAGAGAGACTGCATGGCCAAGAGGGCAGCATAATAACAACAGACAAAACATCCAAGATATCCACAATAAAAAACTGAAAAACAACCGAGGTACATACAAGGACAACATAGAAGGCAAAACAGTCTATTTGAACAACAAGATGCAGATAAATATAATCGTGGAGAGATAAATATAGTCCCAAAAGAGTCAATCAAGTTAATGTATGATGTGGTATGGTATATGACATGTATATGATGGCATGTAAAGCCCTTTGACTGTCATATATAAACTAAACTACTGTAGATATGGCTGATAATGGACACAGGTTAGCTGTTTCGGGGGTCAAACCTGTGATCTTTCAGTTACGGGACGTCCTCTAACCACCAGACCGTCCTGCCAGCTGTTTTGGGCGGCCTAGAGCTCGGTGACCTGAGAATACCCCGAGTCTGCAAGATGAAGCATAACGTTTAAAGCGCATAACAGAAAAGACCTCAAGTTGAACCCAAGAAACCGAAGTAAACATGAACCTCCACCGGAGCGGACCACCGACCCACCTGAGCCCTGGAAGACGTCACAGCGTGTAGCCGCTCAGTGACTAAACACCCAAACAATTTGGTGATTAGCATCTTGTTAAATTATATTGCTTTTTCCACTGCGCTGTTCAACTGCATTCCTCGCTGCTAGTTAACACAAAGACTAATGAGAGGAGCATGGTGTGTAAAATGAGTTTATATCCATGTGTGGTGGTATGTGGGCAACAGAAACAAAACAGCAAAGACACACCGCTGCTGACAGTCACATGTAGGTCAGTTACACACACACACACACACACACACACACACACAGTTAGAAAAACATGTACATGCATGTGTGCACACACTCCCAAACACAAAAGCAAGTTACAGTATGACTTGTAACTCCACTGTGTTTCCACTGAGTTTAATAGACCTGACAGCAGATTGAAGGTTTAGTTATACAAAGATTTCTGAGGCAAAGCTGCTCTGGAGGCAGAAATAATCTGATTGGTTGAGTTAAATGTCAGTGGGCGGAGTCAAAGAACCAGTTTTTCTATAAGTAAAGTTACAGTGAAGCTCAGTGAAAAAGACAAGAGGTAAGAGAGGAGGAAGCTAATATTATGAAGCCTAGCGCTCTGCTGCTAACTGAAAAAACACAATCTATCATACTAAATTATCTAGGTTAGCTAGTTAGCTAGCTGAGCTTCAAGTTCAAACTAGCCATACTAGCCTGTAGCTAGCTAGGTAAGCTAGTTAGCTAGCTGCTGACCTTCAACATCATGATGCCATGGTCATGAAGGAATGAAAGAAGTCATCGCCAATTGTATTTTGATTTTGACCAGAGTTCCTTCTTTGCCACTCAAGATTGCCAGTTAGCTAATTTGCACTCTAAAAAAATGATTCTGTGGCTCCGCCCACTGATGTTTAACTCAACCAATGAGATTATTTCTGCCTCTGATGTTCAGTCTTCTTATTTTGGATAATGCCAGTGGCCTACTGTCGCCCAACACAGTTCATGCTACAGTGTTAGCATGAGGCTAATGATCTACCAGGGACACGGGGATGATTTTGGTGTCTATGGCTGTGTTCGGAACCGCATACTAACGTACTGCCTACTACATACTCAATGAGTATGTACTGCATACTGCCTACTAAATGATTGAAATTATGAAATTAAGTATGCCATTACCAGCAGACTGTTCACACTGAAGTATACAGCCAAGTATCCCAGAATGCATTTCGCACCAGCCGGCAGCGATAGCGGGGATTTTAAAGCAGGCTAAAAGCTGTTGTAATTTTGGCTCTATGACTGTTAATGTCACTTTATTAAGTTTTAATATTTTTTCAGGCGAGAAAGTAACCATGTAGATTTCCAATATGTGGTCAGTTTATCCAAATAACATTTGGATTTATCGCATTTATCGCATACACAAAATTCACATACTATGCAGTTGGAACGCACTTCATACTCAATTTCACGTCATACTTAGTATGAATAGTACGTTAGTATGCGGTTCCGAACACAGCCTATATGTTCTCATCACTTAACAGGTAAGTTGACCAGTGGGCCAATCTCCCCAGAACTGTGTATTCCTTTAAGAACTTAAACAAAGATGGTGAAACGGTCTTGTACAGGTGGATGTAACTTCAACAGATGAATCACTTTCCAGAGTCTGATCCAGAATCCAGTTGAAGATGAGTTGGAAGCGGCCCAGCGCTCGTTAACAGACAGGCAGAGCGAGTCGATCCCCGGGCCGGGGCTCTCAACTCTGGATGGCCTCCTGCGCTCAGTGTAAGCTCATACCACACATCTGCAAGTGTGTAACGTCAGTGTTTGTGTTTGTGTGTGTGTGTGTGTGTGGTGCATGTTTGCGAGCTGATATAATTTGTAAGTGTGTGTGTGTGTCTATATGTGTGTGTGTGTGAAGAGTGTTTGTAAGCTGATATCACAGGTCTGAACTTTGGCAGTGTGAAGGATAGACTCACAGGTACAGATGGGGCTACTGAGGTTTACTAGCTGCAAGTGTTTGATGTTAGGCCTCCTCACCGCTACGTGTGTGTGTGTGTGTGTGTGTGTGTGTGTGTGTGTGTGTGTGTGAGGTGATAATGAAATAAATGAGTGTTGTGTGCCATGCCAGCCTCCCCTCCGGTCATTTTCCATCACGTCTGGAGAACACGGTGCACTTTGACCCCTTCCATGTTTCAAAGCTGGCCTACACACACACACACACACACACACACACACACACACAGAGAGAGAGAGAGTCTGGGAATGCAGCATGGTTGCACCCTCATGTCGGCTGTAAACAAAAACATTTGTCGAAGAAACCAGAACATTGATTTCATCAGTCAATCTGATTAACATAGCAGTTAGATGAGGTGAGGAGGAGGGAGGGAGGGAGGCGGAGGAAGAGGAGGAGGAGGGAGGATGGGAGGATTAGGAGGCGGAGGAAGAGGAGAGGCAAAGAGGAACATGAAATTTGGGGTGAGAGCGGCATGTGGAGGAAGAAGAAAAAGAGAGGCAGGAGGAAGGAGGGGAAGCTGGAAGCAGAAAAGTAGATTAGAAGTGGATTTGAAAGTTCAGGGCAAAAGGATTAGATGGAAGAGAGAGGGGGGAAAAGGGAAGAAGAAGAAAAGACAGGGAGGAATGGCTGCTTGTGAGAGTAGAGTAGAGTAGAGTAAAGCTTTATTATCCCCGAGGGGCAGTTTGTGTTGCAGCTAGCAGAGTTCAACACAGGACAACACAACACAACATAAACATGCATCAGATACATCAGCAGCAAGATGTAACAGTTAATAACTTAAGTCAGAAATAAGGGAAAAAAAATGTTGGTGATTTAGGAAATGAAACTAGTATAAAACATGTTAAAATGTGTAATAACGTTGCCATATATCATTTCTACTGACCTTATTTCACCCTTTTTAAAACAGAATGATCGACAAACGGGATCCAAAAAATCCCATTAATTTCACCATAGGCAGAAAAAAAAGATGTATCTGCATATAATCCAAAAGCCCCGAAATGACCCTGAAACACCTGAGAGAACAAGTTGAGCGTTCACTTTGTCCTACGCTCACCGGCCACTTTATTAGGTACACCTGCTCGTCAACGCAAACAGCCTGCTCCTCCAAGCAGCCAATCACGTGGCGGCAACTGTATATAAAGCATGCAGACAAGGTGAAGTGCTTCAGTTTTAGTTTAGTTGGACAGAATGGGCGAGACGCATGATGCTGGTTCAGCGTCTCAGACACAGCTGCCGTCCTGGGATCGCTCTGAGTGGAGAAAAATAAAAAATGTTATCAGTTTTTTTTAATGTAAATCAAGTCTTCCTCCGTTGTTTTCAGCTTCCACGTTCCCAAACCTCGTGAGATCACACAGCCGCAGACGTTTTTTTTTTTTTTGTTTTTTTTTTTTGCTTGCCGTCAGAAGATGTGGATTATGCTGCAGCTGTACGGAGACATTTATCGACATTTATCGACATTTTTTGCCCTTTTTTGCCCTTTTTGAAGCCTAAAGGACTGGACTCCATTTACTGCTATAGGCCCTTTTCACGTTGTCATGGTAACAGCTTCCATGTTGAGAAACCGGTGCATCACAACTTCCTGGGGCAACTTTATTTTTGCGACTTACTGACGAACCAATCCAACAAAGACAACAAAAACAACAAAAATGTAACGGTTACTAGCACTAGATACATAATGTAATAACGTTATGCAAATGAGGTGATGACTGCCAAGAGAAAAACACTTTAGGAGAAGAACTTACAGCCTTTCTCTATAGTTTAGATCCAGGAATCAACAAAAACAGCCTTTGTACTTCACCAGTGTTAATTTCTCAGTGTGGAAGCTGTTACCATGACGATGTGAAGAGGGCCAATAGTTTGGAAGGAAGCTTCTCCGGCATCGAGTCTCATTTGATTTTGTTCTGGCATGAGGAAGAACAGATAGTGACCCGATTATTTTAATTTTTGGGTGAACTGCTCCTTTAAGCTGCACATGTGAACGGGGCCAAAGAATACCGAGATGTAGGTGATGAATGGAGGGAGGAGGAGAGGGAGGAAGAGGAGGAAGACAGCGAAGGTCAGAGAGAGAGAAGTGGAGACCACCGAGACGGCCCACCCACACTGCACACACACACACACACACACACACACACACACACACACCGTGGTCAGAGGTTCACCTGCAGTTCACGCTGACCATAACAACACCCCAGAGGAAGAGAGAGAGAGAGAGAGAGAGAGAGAGAGAGAGAGAGAGAGGTTACAGGAATGGAAGGAGGGATGAGGAGAGAGAGGGAAGGATGGATGGATGGAGGGAGGGAGGGAGGATCGGAGGAAACGAGGGAGGGAGGGAAGGAGGAAAGGAAAGTAATAATTTAGGGGTTGTGGAAGCTCGGGGGAGGAATCGGTCGAAGCGAGTTTCAGTCCAACTTCTGCCGACGCTGCAGGTTCGCGCCGAGGTCACACACACACACACACACACACACACACACACTCTCTCACACACACACACACACACACACACACTCTCTCACACACACACACACACACACACACACACACTCTCTCACACACACACACACACACACACACACACATTCAGCAGACTTGCATGTTCCTCCTTCACTCTCTTTTTCTTTCTGTTTTACACACATATAGCTTGAAGACGCACACACACACTGAGATACACTGTACCTGATAGACACACACACACACAATGCACACACACACACACACACACACACACACACACACACACACACACAGCTAGTGATAGTGTGCCTTGCATGCATGCAAAGGTCTGTGAATAGTCTTTAGGTCTCTTTATGTGCATGTGTGTTGCATGAGTGTGTGTGTGTGTGTGTGTGTGTGTGTGTTAGTGTGTGTGCCAGCCTCTGCCCACATTTACAGGTCCCAGTTTGAGTGTGTACATGTACGTGTGTGTGTGTGTGTGTGTGTGTGTGTGTGTGTGTTTTACCAGCCACGACCCAGGTTTACAGGTCCCAGTCTGAGTGTGTGTGTGTGTGTGTGTGTGTGTGTGTGTGTGTGTGTGTGTGTGTTTTAACAGTCCCCCCGGCCGACTCCCCAGTCTCTCTGAGCTCAATTACCGGCTCCTTCGCTGCACTCGTTTATTTCAGGGAAAATGTGACTCCCTCCTTTCTCTCCCTCCGTCGCTCCTTCCTCCCTTCAACCTTCTTCTCTTCTTCTTTTTCAAGTCGTTTTCAGATGAATTCGCCTCGAGGTGAAAGAGTGTGAGCAGGAATATTCGCCGTGGATTTTGTAAATCATTTCCAAAATGAGATATCAACAAATTGGAAAAAGTGACACCTAGTCTTACAAAATCATTACAGCACAATATCAAAACAAATTATTTTTTAATTAAGTTACTTTTTAAAGGACAGCTTGGTTACTTAAGTCCTTGGTTTACGAAACACAACTTTTCCACTTTATATTTTACAGATATTGAATGATAAATTTCAGGTAATTCTATTTTTGTCAAAGCAGATATATAGCATTATAGAGAATAGAACTTTTCCCATATAAAATGTCTCTTCTATACTATCCAGGCTTGAGGATATGACTCCATATAAACCTGTGACTCTAATGAAGCTTTATAACATGCAGATCATGATGCTGAACCAGAATAAAGGGGAAACTTAAGGGACAATTAAGTTCAACCAGATTTTAACGGGTTGAATTTGGATGGAATATAGTGGGATTTGATCTAAAAATACAAGAACACACTTTCTTTCTGTCTATTTTTTGGTCATTTATTGTTAAATTGATGTATATTATGGCATGGAAAATTAGCAAACAAGGTGAAGAAATATTTTTTGCCGTTTCATTGTGACTTTAAAGTGAAAATCAAGTTCAGCCACAATTTAACGGGTTGAATTTGGGTCTTTATTAAGTGAACTACAGTGTGTACGCAGTGTAATATCCACTATATGAAGCACACATCAAATAACACATAAAGTCCTTTTATATTACAGAAAAAACACACCATCCGTTGAGTTGAAATGCAGTTTTATTGATAATACTAATACATAATGCAGTGCACACAATATTGCTCTTCGTAGATAGGAACTCAAATACACGTAAAGTTCAGAATACATTCAGTCTGTGTCTTCCAAAATACATCAAATATCACCCGGGATCACTTCAGATCACCAGGGACAGTGACTTGGTGCTGCTGGTGCAAAAACACATTCACTTGAATTATTCAGTATTTCTGCACAAACTGAAGTACTTTTTCATGTTTCTGCCCCAGTCACACACCAAGACAAAATCCCTTAGTTTTATTGTACGGTGCAAACTTGTGTGATTCTGCTGTCAGTTTTGTCCCGGGAGGGCACGGGGAGGCATGGGGCACGAGGCAAAACTGAAGCGAGAGTGAAATGCTGCGTTCTGCTTTGGCAAAAAAGGTGAAGTGGAAAGACAAAGCTCGTCTTTCTCCCTTTAAATGTGTGTAAATGTCTCTAAAAACTTAAAACCTTTCAGGAATTATGAAAGAACAAAAAAAAACACACAACAGCTCGAAGTGCGACATGAGTATGCTTGTGTTTGATATACAGTTTAGGTGTTTTTTTTATGTTTTTTCCGTGATTTATTGTATGTTTTGTGTGTTTTGTACGGCCGTGCTTTTTAAAGCCGTTATCTCGAGATCATGAGTTAATTATTTTGTTATCTCGAGATAACAAAGCTTGTTTTCTCGAGATAACGGGTTAATTTCTCTCGTTATCTCGAGAAAACAGAGACTGATCTGAATGTTATCTCTAACAGAAAGACACAATGCAGTTTCTGCCTGTGTCAGACCTTGATTGAAGCACAATCTGATGCATTGATCAGTAATGGATACTCCTTGATCTGACATTTTCAGTTTAAATCAGCTGCTGCAGTTGTCAAGATGCTGGCACGGTACTCCTGATCTCTGATAAACATTATAAGTAATAAGAGGAAACAACAATTTTGTTTTCTCGTGATAACGGGTCGATTATCTCGTTATCTCGACATAACAAAGCTCGTTTTCTCGAGATAACGAGATAATTAACTCGTGATCTCGAGATAACGGCATTAAAAAAAATAATTGCAAGCACGGCCGTTCTCGGCTTCCGTAGTTTTGTATGTTTAAGGCATGAATTTTGTCTTTTTTTTATTTTACTGTGCAGCAGTGTCTCTCAAATCTACCCCAAGCGAGACAATAAAAGTAAACACTTAACACTGATTTTTTAGATATACGACAGGTTTTGAAAGGGTTTGGTAAAGCTGAAGGGTTGTTGAGTTTCCTCAGCCTACAGAGCAGCGTGTAATCCTTCAACTCCAGTGAAAACATGACGGAGATGACGGCGTTTCAGCATGAATACAGACTCAAATACCCAGCAGTCGTATAAATCGATGTTTTTCTGGTCTCTATATTGTTTGAAGGCATGATGGAGCGAAATGCAAAAACACCAAGAGCGATTTAACAGTACTGAAGCAAACAAACACACATTAGAGTCAACACTTCAGAGGCAGCGAGTGTTCAGGTACATGAAGGCAGCACAGTGCTTTAGGCAAAGTTAAGGCTTAAATAATATGAGACGAAACAGTCATTTTTAGTCAATGTTTTCACGACCAACTCTGCAGTACAAAGGCATCTCGAGGCTTTTTTGGAAAATTATTTGTTCACTTTCTACTTTTCAAACTAAAACAATAAAAAAGCACATTCATAATTCATAACAACGCAGCAGGATTGTCTAAATACAGAGTGTGTTTCCGTTTTTTAAGGCGTCGAAGCCAGCAGTATCTTTCAGGCTCATCTCAAATATATAACGCTATCTAAAGATACCGACACGGGACAGAAGGTGCGACACCGGAAAATAAAGGGAAACATCCAAAGTCGTCTCCTCACACGGCTCCTAAAATTCAGCAGATACGGGACGAGGCGAGGTCGGTTCAGTTCTCGTCAAAATCGAACAAACTCCCGTGATTTTTCTTTATTTTTTTTATTTCACTTTTACGCAAACAGCAAGAAACGACCTCAGACTTTCTGTCTTTTAACCTAAACCAGTCTGCTTTGCATTCGTGGGACGTCACAGTGATACGACTCTTTTCCTTTTTCAAAGAGTTCAGACAGAAACTTCAGCAGAAAGAAAGAAAGAAAGAAAGAAAGAAAGAAAGAAAGAAAGAGCGTCAACAGCGTTTCTTGTCTCTGATTGGTTGATGTTGATGTTTTGCGTTGATGGGCAAGTACGCAACACCTCTGCAGAGACACTTTTCGCCCCCAAATACGTGTCGAATCGAATCAATTTACATGCAGAGACGCCGTTTTCATTCAAGTATAAAATGTGGTCTGGGCTGCGTTCACAGCCGGCGTGTTCAGAACGGTTCATTCAAACTCTGAAACATTTCATTCTTTCATTTCTTCTCTGGGTTTGGGATTTTTTTTTTGGGGGGGGGGGGGCAGGTGAGAACTAAACCGTTTGAACTCCAAATAACCGCACCGATTCTCTGTTCCCTTCTCTTCATCCCTCCTTCCTTCCATCTCTCTCTTCGTCATCTTTTCATCATCGCCGGTCGGGTTTATTCTTTTATTCACTCATCTGCTTCCTCCTTCACTCCATTCCCTCGTTTCTATCTGAACTCTCTCTCTCTCTCTCTCACCCCGCTCACTAAGTCAACGGGGGCTATTTAAAGATCAAAAGGCCTCCACACACACACACACACACACACTCACACACACACACTCACACACACACACTCACACACACACACACACACACACACACACACGCTTACAGACACATACTCCAGGAAATCCCGTAGAATCTGGGTAGATTAGTCCCTCTGCTCTAACCCTTCCTGTTCGGACTGTTAGGGTGTGTGTGCGTGTGTGTATGTGTGTGTGAGAGAGAGAGTGTGTGTGTGTGTGTGTGTGTGTGTGTGTGTGTGTGCAGGCGAACACAAGCTGTAACTGACTCGCAGCACGCAACGCAGGGCTTTGTGAAAAGACCCATGGGTCGACCAGGACCGTGACCCTGCACTGAACTAAACACACACTCACGAATGTCTGCACACACACACACACACACACACACACACACACACACACAGAATACATGCTTTCATGTTCACTCACAAACACACACACACAGAAAAGAGGGGAATGCAGGCTACATCAATAGACAAACACTGCTCCACTTCTTGTTGAGTTTCTTCAAATCAGTGTGTATTTGGATCTCTGTGTGTGTGTGTGTGTGTGTGTGTGTGTGTGTGCATGTGTGTGTGTGTGTGTGTATGTGCGTGTGTGTGTGTGTGTGTGTCAGCCTATGTCTTCCTTATCTGAGTCTATCTTTGTACTAATAAACCTCGGACCCCCGGAGCAACAAGAACAAATCCCCGACTTAACCCCCTGAACTGAGGAGAGTGCTGAAAGACGAGAGGAGGAGGAGGAGGAGGAGGAGGAGGAGGAGGGAGAAGAGGAGGAGGGAAAGGAGGAAGAGGAAGAAAAGGAGGAGGAGGAAGAAGAGGAGGGAAAGGAGGAAGAGGAAGAAAAGGAGGAGGAAAAGGAGGAGGAGAAAGAAGAGGAAGAGGCAGAAGAAGAGGAGGGAAAGGAGGAAGAGGAGGAAAAGGAGGAGGAGGAAGAAGATGAGGAAGAGGCAGAAGAAGAGGAGGGAAAGGAGGAAGAGGAAGAAAAGGAGGAGGAAAAGGAGGAGGAGAAAGAAGAAGACAAGGAGGAAGAGGAGGTGGAGGAAGAAGAAGAGAAGGAGGAAGAAGAAGATGAAGAGGAGGAAAAGGAGGAGGAGGAGAAAGAAGAGATGGAGAGCAGTTACGGGGGAAACGCCGCCATGTTGGAAGAGTGACAACAACAAGAGGAACGGAGAGGAAAGACACAGTCGGAGAGAAAGGGACGACCGACTCCCTGTCCCACTGCTGCTGCCTTCAGGTGCTCCTCGAAAGCTCCGACTTTTGACTTCCGAGGTCAGAAACAACGACAGAACGGACGGTTGGTTTTAGGTTGTTTTGGGTAGAAATGAAGCGGCTTTGTGCTGCTGCAGCAGAATGAAGAGGAGAAGATGCATTTAAGTGATGTTTTAATTCATTTATGGGTCAAACCTTTCAGTATGCATCACTTTTATTATCAATTGTTGACTGGGCTTCCAAGTTCTCGGAAATGCCTCCTAAATGTCGTATTTATCACTTAGTTTGGTCGTTAACTTTTACATTTCCAACAGCACTTGAAGGCAGCATACATAACGATGACACTCAGACTATTTTGAATACAGGAAGAGGATTGGAGGTAAAAAATTCCCCACTAGGGTGTGAAGATTCATACTTTGCATTAATTTTTCACCATAATGCATCTTTTCTTTCACTCTTTAAAGCCGATTCAGCGGACTCTGCTGTCTCACCCCTGTCTGACCTGGATCTGGATCTGGATCTGGATCTGGATCTGGATCTGCAGTCGCATTTTACAATCTCTGATTATGCTTTTCTCTCTTCCAACATGGTGGTAAGAGCCGCTCTGCTCTCTCTTCTCTTCTCTTTTCTTCTTCTCTTCTTCTCTTCTCTACGTGAAGGGAGAGAAGAAAGGAGGGAGCGAGCGAGAGGAGCGAGGGACGAGACAGGCGGGATTAAACGGAAAGAGAGATTAAAGGGAGCGACGGAGGAATGAAAGAGAATAACAGGGAGGGTTCAGGACCGGGGCGAGACCGGGGGCGGGGAGACACACACACACACACACACACACACACACACACACACACAGACTAATATATGCAAACACATGCTGAGCTTTGATAACGAATTTAGAAATGCATACAGTAGAGTAATGCGGTGATTACTGGGGTTAGTTGGTGTAACACTAACACACACACACACACACACACACATGCACGAAAGAACACGTGCACACACACACACACACACACACTAATGTATGCAGACACTCCCCTCTTTGCTGCTTTGATAAATGAATATGGCACGTGTTAATGCTTTACTCAACAGCAGCAAAGACAAGAGACACACACACACACACACACACAACACACACACACACAACACACACACACACACACACACACACACACACTCCCGCCCCATCAGGTCTATCTGTCAGACGGAGTTCAGCAGTTCAGCGCCGCAGTTTTGGCTTCAGACGCTTTGAAGAACTCTGCAGAGACGCCGCGCTCGTTTTTAAAGACCAGAAGAAGAACTCAGCTTCCACTCGGGTTGTTTTTTGATCAAGGCTGCTCCTCTCTCAGTTTTGTTAACGCTCTTTCTTTCTTTCTTTCTGTCTTTCTTTCTTTCTGTCTGTCTTTCTTTCTTTCCTTCATCACTTGGCTCCCTCGGCTCCCTTGGCCGGTCCGAAAGGTCCCACCAGCTTCATGGCAGCGTAGTTCTGATAGGATGATGGACACAAAAAAAAGAAAGGAGGAGAAGAAGAAGAAGAAGAAAAGACAGAGGAGGTTATTCTCTCTTTCAGCACCTCCCTCTCTCTCTCTCTCTTTCATTCACTCTTTCTCCCCCTCGTTCTCCCATCCTGTCACATACAAATACAAACAGATTCCTCTGGTATATTCATTCTCTCTCTGTCTCTCTCTCTCTCTCTCCCACTCTATTGTTCATTCTCTCTCTCTCTCTGTCTCGCTCTCTCTTATCCTCTCTCCCACTCTCGTTCATTCTCTCTCTCTCTCATCCTCTCTCTCTCTCCCACTCTATCTTTCATTCTCTCTCTCTCTCTCTCTCTCCCACTCTATCGTTCATTCTCTCTCTCTCTCTCTCCCACTCTATCGTTCATTCTCTCTCTCTCTCTCTCCCACTCTATCTTTCATTCTTTCTCTCTCTCTCTCTCCCACTCTATCGTTCATTCTCTCTCTCTCTCTCTCTCCCACTCTATCGTTCATTCTCTCTCTCTCTCTCTCTCTTATCCTCTCTCCCACTCTCGTTCATTCTCTCTCTCTCTCTCACTCTATCATTCATTCTCTCTCTCTCTCTGTCTCTCTCTCTCTTATCTTCTCTCCCACTCTTGTTCATTCTCTCTCTCTCTCATCCTCTCTCTCTCTCTCCCACTCTATCTTTCACTCTCTCTCTCTCATCCTCTCTCTCTCTCCCACTCTATCTTTCACTCTCTCTCTCTCTCTCTCACTCTATCGTTCATTCTCTCTCTCTCTCTGTCTCTCTCTCTTATCCTCTCTCCCACTCTCGTTCATTCTCTCTCTCTTTCTCATCCTCTCTCTCTCTCTCTCCCACTCTTTCATTCTCTCTCTCTCTCTCTCTCATCCTCTCTCTCTCTCTCCCACTCTATCTTTCGCTCTCTCGCTCTCTCTCTCCCACTCTTTCATTCTCTCTCTCTCTCTCTCTCTTTTTAACTCACTCTCTCTAAATCACCACAAACACTCAAATATACAAACAGAAACATTCCTATGTGGTAGATTGGGGCAGATTATCATGACTGAATTTCTCTCTCTCACACACACACACACACACACACACACACACACACACATAAACACACACACACTTACCGGGAAGGCGTAGAGGAAGACGCCGAAGAAGAGGAAGATGAGGAAGAGGAAGATGAAGAGGATGATAACCCACTTGAACCTCCGCCACAGGATGAACTTCAGGGTTTTATAGGGGGAGGAAAACCACAGGAAGGAGGTTTCTGGACGTCTGGAGGGAGGGAGGAGAGGAAAAGAGGAGGAGGAGAGGCCAAGGAGAAGGGAGGATAAGGGGAGGAAGAGAGCAAAGAAGATTAGAGGAGATGAGAGGAGAAAAGACAAGAGAAAAGAGGAGAGGACGGAAAGTCAGCGGTGAGGAAGAAGGGGAAGGAAGAGAGGAAGGGGGAGGAGGAGACGAGGAGACCAGAGAGGAACGTGAAGGTGATGAGAGGAAAAGAGAGGAGAGAAGGAGGAGTGGGGAAGGAGAGGAGGAGCAAAAGCAAGAGGGGATAGAGGAAGGGGCAGAAAGAGAAGGAGGGGAGAGGAGGAAGGTGAAAGGAGAGGAGGAAAGATGAGATGTCAGCCGAGGAGAAGGGAGGAGAGGACAGAAGAGGAGATGAGACGAGAAAAGTTGGAGGAGAGGAAAGGAGGAGAGGAGGGAAAGTCAGCGGAGAGGAGGAGGAAGGGGAAGGAAGAGAGGAAGGGGGGGAGGAGATGAGGAGACCAGAGAGGAACGTGAAGGAGATGAGAGGAAAAGAGAGGAGAGAAGGAGGAGTGGGGAAGGAGAGGAGGAGCAAAAGCAAGAGGGGAATTAGGAAGGGGCAGGAAGAGAAGGAGGGGAGAGGAGGAAGGGGAAAGGAGAGGAGGAAAGAGGAGACGTCAGCCGAGGAGAAGGGAGGAGAGGACAGAAGAGGAGGAGATGAGACGAGAAAAGTTGGAGGAGAGGAGGGAAAGTCAGCGGAGAGGAGGAGGAAGGGGAAGGAAGAGAGGAAGGGGGGAGGAGACGAGGAGACCAGAGAGGAACGTGAAGGAGATGAGAGGAAAAGAGAGGAGAGAAGGAGGAGTGGGGAAGGAGAGGAGGAAGAGGAGGGACGGAGACATTTAGCATCACATTCACTGACAAATATGCATTGAAACCACCTAGGTTGTGTTGTTGTGGGCGGGGCTCCAGACCTTTTGAACCAGTCAAATGTACAAATCTGATTGGCTGATGAAGTCCGTTAGCAGATGATGTTTCCCTGCAGCTCCATCAGAAGTTCAGCTAGTTTTTACCCCTCTTCTGTCAGACTGGACTGTGATGTTTTCACACACTGTGCCCATAGGTGTGTATTTTTGGATATACCTGTGTGTGTGTGTGTGTGTGTGTGTGGAGTGTGTAACTCACTGAGGCTCCTCCAGGTGGGGGTTCATGTTGGGCTCGTCTCTCCCCGGGCCGGCTGGTCTCTCCTCCTGCTCCTGCTCCGACACGATCTCCAGAGACATCTCCACCTTCCCCTGTGTGTGTGTGTGTGTGTGTGTGTGTGTGTGTGTGTGTGTGTGTGGGGGGGGGGGGGGGGGGGGGGGGTTAAAATAAATATAAATATAATAAAAAATACAGTTTTCCAATACACAGGATCTGATAACAAAAAGATTAGGAAAGAGATTAGTCCCAGCAGAGATTACATTTGAACTGCATACATTTAAATGTGTCACACTCATACTGAACCCATTGAATTTTAGAGAATTAATTTGTTGAATAAATTAATTCCAAAATGTAATTTGTAAGGCACAATTTTGAATGAACTGCAATGGCTTGAAATTGAATGTGAGTAAGCTGAATTTAACTTTTATCTATAATTTCAAACTCAGCCTTCCCAATTTCAATTCTGTTTTCTTAATTCAGATTAAGAGGTGCTACATATAGCATTTTCTGTTTCTCAAAATTAATTTCCCATAAACCCTGTTGCACAGAGCATGCATAGAGGAACTGGAATAAAGTTGCAAAGTAAAATGTTTCCTTTTTATGTGACGTAAAGCAATCCAGCAGATTTTCTGCCAAATCCAGTCCTTTCCAGTTCTTTCCAGTTCTTTACGGTAATAACAATAATGTCTCAAAATTAATGTGTTAATGATTTATTTGTGTTAAAATGCTAGACATTTCACCTTTAAATTATAAAGCTACCTTGTGCGTGAAAGGCAAAAAGAAGAGAAAAAACACGCATGCATCTGTGGTTTTGTGTATGAGCTTCTATGTGAGTGTTCAGCTGCAATAATCAAAGAACTTCGTCTGTGTGTGAGTGTGTGTGTGTGTGTGTGTGTGTGTGTGTGTGTGTGTGTGTGTGTGCTCACAGCGATGGTCTTCTCTCCGTTCTGGTCGCAGGTGCAGGGCCACCAGCCTTTGACGGTCTTCTGCTCGAACAGAGACACCAGCCGGTCGGCCGGCTGGCCCAGCAGCTCCAGGTTACACTTCTCCGGAGACTTGGCGGGACGCAGCATGTGGTTCAGGTCCATCTCCAGGTGACCTGCAGGGAGGTCAAAGGTCAAACTTAGGCTGTGAGAGACTTCTAATAAGAGTATTAACAATCCAACAATTAAAGGCAGAATTCTCGAGTTCTTCCTATTTTTATTCAGTCTCCATCTTCGTCCCTCAGCCTCACTGTGGTGTTTCTGCTCTGCTCTTCCCACAGATCACCTGTCAATCAAACAGTGTGGGCGGGGCTTGGATTTTCTGTTGCTGCAGTTTGAGTTTCTCTTTTCTTTGTCTGTTCAGCCCTCTATCTCTCATCCTCTCTCTCTCTCTCCCACTCTATCTTTCGCTCTCTCTCTCTCTCTCCCACTCTTTCATTCTCTCTCTCTCTCTCTTTTTAACTCACTCTCTCTCTAAATCACCACAAACACTCAAATATACAAACAGAAACATTCCTGTGTGTGTCCTATCGCTGCTCAGACAACAGACAATGGAAAAGCTTTCGTCAACTGGATATAGGTTGGATCACTGATAATGAGTAGAAAAAAGGACATTTATTTGTAAGAAAATGACTCGGATTTTGACTTTAAGGTGAAAAAGTATTAAAAGCAAAGACAGAAAGAAAGAAATAAGACAGTTCAGCCTCCAAATTTCCTGATGGATTCATATGAAAAGATCCAAAATATGAAATCAGAAACATTAGACATTATTGGGAGTGTTACTGTGAACTATGGATTCTACACTTTTGATCAGTGTTGACTTTTAAGAGCCATTGCAGAGGGATTGCGGATTGATAAATGACTGATGTCGGGATTACAGACCCACTGGAAGCGATTTTCCAGGCGAAATCAGGAGTTTTTGCTGCGTGACCATCGGAAAATCGCTTACGCCCGCCTGACCCTCGCCTCCGACCGCGGAGATTAACAGCCGGCGGGCCGAGCTGAAGACAGGCAGGCACGGAAAAAATGCTTTGAGGTGGCTTCGTACCCGGGGGGAGCCGGAGTCACGACCGAGCGATGCGAGCGAGTCGATGCGAGAGAAATGTAAAAAAAAAACGGAGACTGAGGGGGACGTAAAAAAAAAAAAAATTGCGAGCGACGTAGACAGAAGACGAGACAGGCGGGGGGAAAAGAAGAAAAAGATCAAAGTCTGGATTCCTCATCTTCCTCTCTCTCTCTCTCTCTCCCGCCGCAGACAAACACACAGTCTAGAGAACGATCATCCTCTCGGAGAAAAAAAAAGGGATGGAATGAAAGAGGAGGAGAGGCATGGCAGTGAGTTATTTGGAGGGTAAAGGGGTCGGGTTAAAGGATTTTGACAGCTTGACTCTCGAAATGAAACAAAAAAAAAACACCCCCACTCCCCTCTCTCTCTCTCTGAAATGTGCCAGCGCAGTGGAAAAGGAAGAGCGGTGGTAATTGTAAAGATAAATGTTATCGCAGTAGATCGTCTCCGCATCACACACACACGAGGCCCCGTCTGGGTTAGAAACAGCAGCGTCAGCGTTACAGACACGGTCAATTAATAATATTAATGTACTAATAATATCGTACTTCATTGAATCCAATAGGGAAATTTTGGTTTTTCTTCTGCAGAGAGAGATCAGGGTCAGCGACAGAACAGCTGCCCAACTGAAGCGTAGTATTTTATGATGATACAGAAATTAGCGATGGAGACAGTTTGTAGTTTAATCAATTACGACACACACACACACACACACTCAGAGCGGTGTGTTTTACCGAGGTAGTCGTCGAAGGAGAACTTGTCGTTGTCCCAGACCTGGATGGTGAGTTTAGCAGGCAGCTTGGTCTCGGACTTATCCATACTCCAGAAGTGTTCCTGCAGACAAACAGAAGAAAGAAAGAAAGAAAGAAAGAAAGAAAGAAAGAAGGTGGATTTTGAGTTGGGCCCAGCTCAAAAGATAACTGCCTACTTTGCAGTAGATAGTTATTCGCACATCCACTAGACTTGGTGCAGGTGCATGAGGAAAGATGTCAAACATGGTGAAGGTTTCAGACGCAGCCGGTCTGAAGCGTTAGTGCTGTGTTCATTAAAATAACTTGTGGTGTTCTCTTCACGATTACTTGAAAGTGGCCTGTTCAATTTATACGATCCGCTATTATACGATATGCTACGATATGCTATGATACGCTACACTACAATACGGAACGATACACTATGACAATATGGAACGATACGCTACACTACAATACGGAACGATGCGCTACGGCACAATACGGACCGATACGCTACGACAATACGGAACGATACACTACGACACAATACGGAACGGTACACTGCGCTACAATACGGAACGATACGCTGCGTTACGGAACGATACGCTGCGTTACGGAACGATACGCTGCGCTACAATACGGAACGATACGCTGCGTTACGGAACGATACGCTGCGCTACAATACGGAACGATACACTACGACACAATACTGAACGATACACTATGACACAATACGGAACGATACGCTGCGCTACAATAGGGAACGATACACTACGACACAATACGGAACGATACGCTACGCTACAATACGGAACGATACACTATGACACAATACGGAACGATACGCTACGCTACAATACGGAACGATACACTGCGCTACAATACGGAACGATACGCTGCGTTACGGAACGATACGCTGCGTTACGGAACGATACGCTGCGCTACAATACGGAACGATACGCTGCGTTACGGAACGATACGCTGCGCTACAATACGGAACGATACACTACGACACAATACTGAACGATACACTATGACACAATACGGAACGATACGCTGCGCTACAATAGGGAACGATACACTACGACACAATACGGAACGATACGCTACGCTACAATACGGAACGATACACTATGACACAATACGGAACGATACGCTACGCTACAATACGGAACGATACACTATGACACAATACGGAACGATACGCTGCGCTACAATACGGAACGATACGCTACGACACAATACGGAACGATACACTATGACAATATGGAACGATACGCTACGCTACAATACGAAACGATTCACTATGACACAATACGGAACGATACGCTGCGCTACAATAGGGAACAATACGCTACGCTACAATACGAAACGATTCACTATGACACAATACGGAACGATACGCTACGCTACAATACGAAACGATACGCTACGACACAATACGGAACGATTCACTACGACACAATACGGAACGATACGCTACGCTACAATACGAAACGATACGCTATGACACAATACGGAACGATTCACTACGACACAATACGGAACGATACGCTACGCTACAATACGAAACGATACGCTATGACACAATACGGAACGATACGCTACGCTACAATACGGAACGATACGCTACGACACAATACGGAACGATACGCTATGACAATACGGAACGATACACTATGACACAATACGAAACGATACGCTACGCTACAATACGGAACGATTCACTATGACACAATACGGAACGATACGCTACGCCACAATACGGAACGATACGCTACGCTACAATACGGAACGATACACTATGACACAATACGGAACGATACGCTATGACACAATACGTAACGATACACTATGACACAATACGGAACGATACGCTACGCTACAATACGTAACGATACACTATGACACAATACGGAACGATACGCTACGCTACAATACGGAACGATACACTATGACACAATACGGAACGATACGCTATGACACAATACGGAACGATACACTACGACACAATACGGAACGATACGCTACGACACAATACGGAACGATACGCTACGCTACAATACGTAACGATACACTACGACACAATACGTAACGATACGCTACGCTACAATACGTAACGATACACTACGACACAATACGTAACGATACGCTACGCTACAATACGGAACGATACACTATGACACAATACGGAACGATACGCTACGCTACAATACGGAACGATACACTACGCTACAATACGGAACGATACGCTATGACAATGCGGAACGATACGCTACGCTACAATACGGAACGATACACTATGACACAATACGTAACGATACACTATGACACAATACGGAACGATACGCTACGCTACAATACGGAACGATACACTATGACACAATACGGAACGATACGCTACGCTACAATACGGAACGATACGCTACGCTACAATACGGAACGATATGCTATGACAATGCGGAACGATACGCTACGCTACAATACGGAACGATACACTATGACACAATACGTAACGATACACTATGACACAATACGGAACGATACGCTACGCTACAATACGGAACGATACACTATGACACAATATGTAACGATACGCTATGACACAATACGGAACGATACACTACGACACAATACGGAACGATACGCTACGACACAATACGGAACGATACGCTACGCTACAATACGTAACGATACACTACGACACAATACGTAACGATACGCTACGCTACAATACGTAACGATACACTACGACACAATACGTAACGATACGCTACGCTACAATACGGAACGATACACTATGACACAATACGCTGCGCTACAATACGGAACGATACACTACGACACAATACTGAACGATACACTATGACACAATACGGAACGATACGCTGCGCTACAATAGGGAACGATACACTACGACACAATACGGAACGATACGCTACGCTACAATACGGAACGATACACTATGACACAATACGGAACGATACGCTACGCTACAATACGGAACGATACACTGCGCTACAATACGGAACGATACGCTGCGTTACGGAACGATACGCTGCGTTACGGAACGATACGCTGCGCTACAATACGGAACGATACGCTGCGTTACGGAACGATACGCTGCGCTACAATACGGAACGATACACTACGACACAATACTGAACGATACACTATGACACAATACGGAACGATACGCTGCGCTACAATAGGGAACGATACACTACGACACAATACGGAACGATACGCTACGCTACAATACGGAACGATACACTATGACACAATACGGAACGATACGCTACGCTACAATACGGAACGATACACTATGACACAATACGGAACGATACGCTGCGCTACAATACGGAACGATACGCTACGACACAATACGGAACGATACACTATGACAATATGGAACGATACGCTACGCTACAATACGAAACGATTCACTATGACACAATACGGAACGATACGCTGCGCTACAATAGGGAACAATACGCTACGCTACAATACGAAACGATTCACTATGACACAATACGGAACGATACGCTACGCTACAATACGAAACGATACGCTACGACACAATACGGAACGATTCACTACGACACAATACGGAACGATACGCTACGCTACAATACGAAACGATACGCTATGACACAATACGGAACGATTCACTACGACACAATACGGAACGATACGCTACGCTACAATACGAAACGATACGCTATGACACAATACGGAACGATACGCTACGCTACAATACGGAACGATACGCTACGACACAATACGGAACGATACGCTATGACAATACGGAACGATACACTATGACACAATACGAAACGATACGCTACGCTACAATACGGAACGATTCACTATGACACAATACGGAACGATACGCTACGCCACAATACGGAACGATACGCTACGCTACAATACGGAACGATACACTATGACACAATACGGAACGATACGCTATGACACAATACGTAACGATACACTATGACACAATACGGAACGATACGCTACGCTACAATACGTAACGATACACTATGACACAATACGGAACGATACGCTACGCTACAATACGGAACGATACACTATGACACAATACGGAACGATACGCTATGACACAATACGGAACGATACACTACGACACAATACGGAACGATACGCTACGACACAATACGGAACGATACGCTACGCTACAATACGTAACGATACACTACGACACAATACGTAACGATACGCTACGCTACAATACGTAACGATACACTACGACACAATACGTAACGATACGCTACGCTACAATACGGAACGATACACTATGACACAATACGGAACGATACGCTACGCTACAATACGGAACGATACGCTACGCTACAATACGGAACGATACGCTATGACAATGCGGAACGATACGCTACGCTACAATACGGAACGATACACTATGACACAATACGTAACGATACACTATGACACAATACGGAACGATACGCTACGCTACAATACGGAACGATACACTATGACACAATACGGAACGATACGCTACGCTACAATACGGAACGATACGCTACGCTACAATACGGAACGATATGCTATGACAATGCGGAACGATACGCTACGCTACAATACGGAACGATACACTATGACACAATACGTAACGATACACTATGACACAATACGGAACGATACGCTACGCTACAATACGGAACGATACACTATGACACAATACGTAACGATACGCTATGACACAATACGGAACGATACACTACGACACAATACGGAACGATACGCTACGACACAATACGGAACGATACGCTACGCTACAATACGTAACGATACACTACGACACAATACGTAACGATACGCTACGCTACAATACGTAACGATACACTACGACACAATACGTAACGATACGCTACGCTACAATACGGAACGATACACTATGACACAATACGCTACGCTACAATACGGAACGATACACTATGACACAATACGTAACGATACGCTACGCTACAATACGGAACGATACACTATGACACAATACGTAACGATACGCTACGACACAATACGTAACGATACACTATGACACAATACGGAACGATACGCTACGCTACAATACGGAACGATACACTATGACACAATACGGAACGATACGCTACGCTACAATACGGAACGATACGCTACGCTACAATACGGAACGATACGCTACGACACAATACGTAACGATACACTATGACACAATACGGAACGATACACTATGACAATACGGAACGATACGCTACGACACAATACGTAACGATACACTATGACACAATACGGAACGATACACTATGACAATACGGAACGATACGCTACGCCACAATACGGAACGATACACTATGACACAATACGAAACGATACGCTACAATACGGAACGATACGCTACGACACAATACGTAACAATACGCTACGACAATACGGAACGATACACTATGACACAATACGAAACGATACGCTACGCTACAATACGTAACGATACGCTATGACACAATACGGAACGATACACTATGACAATACGGAACGATACGCTACGACACAATACGTAACGATACACTATGACACAATACGGAACGATACACTATGACACAATACGAAACGATACGCTACGCTACAATACGGAACGATACGCTACGCCACAATACGGAACGATACGCTACGACACAATACGTAACAATACGCTACGACAATACGGAACGATACACTATGACACAATACGAAACGATACGCTACGCTACAATACGTAACGATACGCTACGCTACAATATGTAACGATACGCTATGACACAATACGGAACGATACACTATGACAATATGGAACGATACGCTACGCCACAATACGGAACGATACACTATGACAATACGGAACGATACACTATGACAATACGGAACGATACACTATGACACAATACGGAACGATACACTATGACACAATACGGAACGATACACTATGACACAATACGGAACGATACACTATGACAATACGGAACGATACACTATGACAATACGGAACGATACACTATGACAATACGGAACGATACACTATGACAATACGGAACGATACACTATGACACAATACGGAACGATACACTATGACAATACGGAACGATACGCTACGACACAATACGGAACGATACGCTACAATAAGCTACATTATGATACAATACGGTATGATATACAATATGGTACGATACGATACAATACGATGCGAACTAGTAGAACTTTATTGTCAGATTTCTCTGAAATTTGTTATGCATCATAGCAGCTCCGTTTTAAAAAAGAAACGCACATCACACACACAGGGTGAACACACGATCACAATGCACATAAAACACATCATCACACTACATTCAATTACACATAAACATCAGAATAGCATCAGGATACATCAAGATAATTCGTAGCCACAACTCGTAATTTGCGTTTCAGAGTTCGCACTCATTTCACGAAACTTTTGAGACTGTGTTGGATGGAGAGAATGCAGAGAGGAGGAGAGGAAAGGAGGGATGAGAGCGAGGTGAGGAGAGGACCGCTCCTGTTTGGAGTAGCAGTACAGCGACACATCTGTCACTACAGCACCACTTCCACACTGAAGTACTGTGTGTGTGTGTGTGTGTGTGGGTGTGTGTGTGTTATACCTATTATCGCCTCTAGTAAGTTCACACTAAACTGCCAGACAGTATCTTATCCTGTCTCACCTTTCTGCTAATGGGCTTGACTCTCCAGCTGGCACACACACACACACACACACACACACACCAGCCCTGAGTTTCCTCCCTATCTCTTTCCATTCCCTCAGTCTTCCTCTCCATCTGTCTCTCCGTCTCTTTGGCTCTTGTTATGCTGATAATAAAAATATGTCTTTTCACACCTGAATTATAATAGACGCCTAGTGATTTGGGTTGTAAATCTGCAGCGAAAGTCAATACATCAGCGTCATATTTCTAAAAATATTTAGCGAATCGATTTGCTCATGCCATGTTTTATTTCAGCTTTGCACGTCGGCGGCCCCAAATGGCAGCGAGAGTGTTTGGATTTTTAAGGACTTCGTTACCCAGAAGTCCTGTGCGGCGAGGTCAGTAAACGTCACACAGCGGTTTTGTATTTCGCTCTTAACTTAAAATTCCTGCGTGTATTTCCCGCCAGTGTCCATATCTGATACCTACATTTAATTTGGGCAAATAGGGTGAATCTACAGCATCTCAGTTCGTCTGTTGCAGCCCCACTTTGTGATTTAGACTGATAAGACGGGTGAATTTTGATATAAAAATGTTACTACGTGCAGCTTTAAAATGATTGACAGACGCTAAAATGATCAAAAGACTGTAAAAAGTCACTGATGCATGGGAGTTCAATGAGAAAATTAACCACTTTTAATCCTCAATAGCTGAAAATGTATTTTGGGTGATAACTGTTTTTTTTTTATATATATAGAAATATACACTAAAGTAAAGTTGGCATTCTCTCGCTCTTTCCTGCTTCCTTTCTTTCCCTCTCTCTCTGTCTTTCTACATATAAAATGTCAATAAAGCCAGAAAACAGTGTAATCTCACGTTGTCTCTCTCTGTCTCTCTCTCTCTCTCTCTCTCTCTCTGTCTCTCTCTCTCTCTAGTTAAAGTGATAGATGGTCTCCCCACTGCAGTAATGTGTAATGACTTCACATCGACGCTCTAAATCAGAGTCTAAATCCACGCCATGCTCTCACACTTCATAACAACACACACAAACACTGAGTAAACACTACACCCTGTGTGTGTGTGTGTGTGTGTGTGTGTGTGTGCTGCTAAAGCGTGTACGTATCTGTATGAAGTAGTATGTTTTGCATCTGTGTGTGTTCTGTGTGTGTTAGCGCATGTGTGTTTTAGTGTATGAGTGTGCAAAACAGTGTGTGTTGCAGCGTATGTGTGTGTGTGTGTGTGTGTGTTCACTGCTTGGCTCACTTTATCCATGAACGCTGTCCAAGCACATTAAGTTATCACTCCACAGCTGTCAAAAACATGGGTGGGACGCTGCGTATGAGTGTGTGTGTGTGTGTGTGTGTGTGTGTGTGTGTGTGTCACTGCTATCTGCAATATCTAACAGTATCAATCAACTTCCTTTTTGTTGCCAGAGTGCTAAGTACAGAATCTTGTTCAGTCATCTCTCTCATTCCCTCCATCTGTCTTTCTCTCTCTCTCTCTCTCTCTCTCTCTCTCTCTCTCTCTCTCTCTCTCTCTCTCTCTCTCTCTCTCTCTCTCTCTCTCTCTCTCTCTCTAGTATTTTTCAAACTTTTTAGATTCTCATTTTGGGCAGACTGACTGAGTGGGATAATCAAGTTAAAGAGGCAGTAAGTCAGGTTTTTACTGCCTCACAGCACCAAATGACCACAATATATCTGCAGGGGGTTGATAGGGTTGATGATCAATACCAGTGACTCACTGATTACTTCACCAGCTGCGGAGATTTCTGGCTTTCAGAAGTCAATTTCCGACCCAGGCTCTATTTTGGAACAAAAACTCTCCACCCACTGGAGTTTCAAAACTTCAGCTTATCGACGGAGCTGCCAGCGAACGCATCATGAGACATTTCAGCTAAAAAAAAAGCTAAAAAGTCTCGTTCTTAAGCCCAAAAAAGTAAATGACAAAGTAGTTTAATTATTCCAGTATTCAGCATGGTGATATATCAGCTCTTCACTAGATGTTTCTGTTGGATCTTTGATCTAATTAGCTAGCTTACTCCTCTATAGTGTGAAAATGTGACTTTACTGTTTGTGTCACTTACAGGCCACCGTAGTTCAAGGGGAAGAGGAGTGAGTGGGCTGAGCCAGAGATCCTAAATTATATAATACCCCTTTAAATTTATAGTTTCTTAAGGCCAGTGGTTCTCAACCTGGGGGTCGGGAATTATTCTGGCCCCTGTAGCTGAGTTTGTTTATGGGTGTTTAAGTTGTAATTATCATATTTCCGACGGTACTTGAAGGCACCTCGAGATCGCTAAACATCCAGAATGTGGTTTCGGTTGAAATATCCTACAAATGAAAGAAGTATCTTGTTGGCATGGAAACGGTGACAGTTATTCTGTAGAGCGGCGGACTTCTTCCCTCTTGCAGTTAGTTTGTAGACGCATTGTCTGTAAGTAAAATAATTCATAACCTACTTACCCTTTGATTTAGATTATATTTATATGGACGATCGTTTACGGGGTATTTACGTGTTGTCATGACAACTGTATGTTTATCGGTTCTGTGTAACCGATCTTGCTATGAGGGATATGATTTGTATATGGTAGCATATTTCAGGGTTTGTAACAATATTATACCTCACGTAAATACATGTTGTTCAGCTAGTGAGATTTAAGCTTTGTGTTCATCATATTTATACTTATAGTTTGTTTCTTTGTTTCAGTTTTACTCTGTTTCTAGTACTGTATAGACGAACTGGTGCTAATAAATCAACTGTCAACACTACAGCTGCTGGAAGGAGTTTATCTATCTGTTAAGCTTAAGAAGGGGACTCTTGCGAGGACAGAATAGGAATTTTGGGGGGGGTCGCAAGATGATTTCTGGGACAGGAAAAAAAGCATATTTCTACTATACAAATATATTATCATGTCTATTTTTTTAAAGACTTTTCTCTCATTTTTGCTTTTTTTTTCTCCTCCTCTGATAATGCAGCAAATGAAACGTGATTGTTTGGTTGAATTCGGAGCGTCTTCCCTCTGTCCCACCTTCCTGTCGACGATGCAGAGCTGCTCTGCGGGCAGGTAGTGGAAGGGGAACAGGAAGCGGAAGTTGAAGTTGCCCTCTCCGCCCAGAGAGCGGTAGTGGACGTCCGTCTTCTGCTTGTTGTGTTCGTGTCCGTGGAGCCAGCTGAGGAGAGAGGAGGGGTGGGAGTTCACGCTCATGGTATTTTATTTATTTTTATCTTTATTTAGCCTTTATTAATGTAGATTATAGTCCTGTTGAGAACCAGGATCTCTTTTATGAGCACAGAGGAAAAGAAAGAAGGAAGAACTAGACAGAAGAAGTGAAATAAGTAACAAACACTGACAAAGTAAAAGACAGAAAACATTAAATTATACATTAAGTGCAATGTTAAAAAAGTGGGAATTGCTCAAAAATATAGGCGTTCTGTATCAATATTCCCTCATGTGTGAAACACTGAAAGATGATCTAATGTGTGGTTTATTTTTTTCCCAAATTAATGAAATATTACTTTCTACGAATGAACTTTTACAAAATGTACTGAAGTGAAATGAAAGTATGAGTCAAAGTACAAATGAATCATCTAATTTGGAGCTGAAGTGATTTCTCTCATCAAAACTTTCCATAAAAATCTGTTAGTCCAGTATTTTATTATTTGATCAATAAAACGAGCAAATCAATTAACTTTCGTTCTCTTCGTTAGTTAAGCCCCGCCCCTCCTCTTACCCCTTGACGTAGATGTCACTCATCCTCTCCCCGCTGATGCTGACATCATCCAGGATGACATCACTGGTGTTCCAGATGATGCAGCGCAGGAAGAACCTGGAAAAGATCCAATACAGGTCTGATCACTGCAACTGCTGATGGATTGATTGGTCAACTGATTAATTGATTGAATGTTTTACCAACCGACTGACTAATTGATTGAATGGCTGATTGACTGACCAATTCATTGATTGATTAATGATTGACTGACTGACTGATTGATGGATTTCTTGGTTGATTGGTTGATTGACTGACTAGTTGGTTAATTGATTGTTGATTGATTCATTGGTTAATTTATTAACTGACTGATTGACTGATTGATTGATGGATGTGTTGATTGACTGACTGACTGATAGACTGATGAGTTTGCTGATTGATTGGTTGATTGGCTACCTGACTGATTGGTTGATTGGCTACCTGACTGATTGATCAATTGATTAATTGATTGATTTGTGTATTCCACTGTTAAGTGTATCTGAAACCTTTCAGCCTTGGTTTGTGTGTGTGTGTGTGTGTGTGTACTTCTTGGCCTTGCGTGGTGTGATGTTGAAGGGCGGGCCAGGCGGTCCCAGAGACTTGGGGAACAGGTCCACCCACAGCGTCAGCCTCCCCTGACGGACAGCACCGACAGCCAATCAGACGGCAGAATGGGACACAGACGGAACAAGGAACAGCCGATGGAAAAAAAAACATTTTAATGGAAGATGGGACAAAAATCAATCACAGCAGACTGTAGAGGAAATGAAAAAATACACATATGGTCATAATAATTTGTTTTTCCGTGTGTGTGTGTTTCCGTGTGTGTGTGTGTGTTTCCGTGTGTGTGTGTGTGTGTGTGTGTCACCTGCTGTATGTCCGGCTGCAGTGGGCTGTACAGCGGTCTGGTCTCTACATGTTCAGGTACCAAACCCAGTTTCCTCAAGATGTGGAGCGACAGTCGCTCCTCCAGCGGACCCAGGTGGGGGTTGGCGGGCTTACCGTCCTCTGGAACACACACACACACACACACACACACACACACACACACACACACAGAAGGAGGTTGAAGTGCAGGTCGAGGCGCTCGGTAAATGACCATTAAAGCGCTGAGAGTGGAAAGTGGAAAGAAAGAATACTGGGTGGACTGGGAGGAGAGCTGTTATGATAGGGATTATTCATTATTCACACACACACACACACACACACACATACACACACACACACACACACACACACACACAGAGGACTGAGCCATTCATTGGTCTCCGCATCACAACTGAATGAGGAAAATCTGTGTTGCTTCCAAACAAAACTAAACATCAAACTAACGTCAAAACTTTATTACTGTAAACTTCAAGTCACCTCGAATATGAGAGGAGGAAGAGAGGGAGGAGAGAGGAGAGGAGGAGGAGAGGATAAGAGAGGAGAGGAGGAGGAAGAGGAGAGGAGAGGTGAAGGGATAAGGAGAGAAAAGAAAGGAGAAAGAGAGTGGAGGGGGAGATGAATGAGGAGAGAAAAGGGAGGAAAAAGAAGGGGAGGAGAGGAGAAAGGAGGAGAAGTGAGGAGAGCTAAGGATAGAAGGAAGGAGAGGAGAGGAGGAGGAAGAGGAGAGGAGAGGTGAAGGGATAAGGAGAGAAAAAGAAAGGAGAAAGAGTGGAGGGGGAGATGGAGGAGGAGAGAAAAAGGGAGAAGGGAGGTAAAAGAAGGGGAGGAGAGGAGAAAGGAGGAGAAGTGAGGAGAGCTAAGGATAGAAAGAAGGAGAGGAGACAAGGAGAGGAGGAGGAAGAGGAGAGGAGAGGAGAGGTGAAGGGATAAGGAGATAAAATAAAGGAGAAAGAGTGGAGGGGAGATGGAGGAGGAGAGAAAAGGGGAGAAGGGAGGGAAAAGGGGAGAAGGGAGGAAAAAGAAGGAGAGGAGAAAGGAGGAGAAGTGAGGAGAGCTAAGGATAGGAGGAAGGAGAGGAGACAAGGAGAGGAGGAGGAAGAGGAGAGGAGAGGAGAGGTGAAGGGATAAGGAGATAAAAGAAAGGAGAAAGAGAGTGGAGGGGAGATGGAGGAGGAGAGAAAAGGGGAGAAGGGAGGAAAAAGAAGGAGAGGAGAAAGGAGGAGAGGTGAGGAGAGCTAAGGATAGAAGGAAGGAGAGGAGACAAGGAGAGGAGGAGGAAGAGGAGAGGAGAGGTGAAGGGATAAGGAGAGAAAAAGAAAGGAGAAAGAGTGGAGGGGGAGATGGAGGAGGAGAAAAAGGGAGAAGGGAGGAAAAAGAAGGGGGGGAGAGGAGAAAGGAGGAGAAGTGAGGAGAGCTAAGGATAGAAAGAAGGAGAGGAGAGAGGAAGAGAGGAGAGGAGGGGAAAGGAGAGGAGAGGAGAAGAAAGGAAGAGGAGAGACAAGGGGAAAAGGGAGGAGAGAGAAGAGAGAAGGAGAATGAAAGAAGGAGGAGAGAAGAAGAGAAGGAAAAAAGAAGGGAGGAGAGGAGAAGTGAGATAGAGGGAGTACTTTGGGGAAAAAACAGAGCGGAGGAGAAGAGAGGAGAAGTAAGGATACGAGGAAGGAGGAGAGAAGGTGAATGAAAGGGGGAGAGAAGAAGAGAGGAGAGGAGATCAAAGGAGAAAAAGAGGGAGAGGAGAAGGAAACCAGGAGGAGGAGAGGAGAAGCTGGAGATAGAGGGAGTAAAAAACAACAGAAAAGAGGAGTGGAGGGAGGAGAGGAAGAGGAGTGCGGCGAGGAGGAAGGCCCCGGCCAATTAGCAACCGCTTTGACGGACAGCAGGCTGACGCACGGTAACCGCGGCAACTGTGGAAAGAGAGAGAGCGGCGGCGTTCCTCACTAACCGAGAGACGACCGCGATGTTGACGTTGGCTCACACACACACATACACACACACACACACACATACACACACACACACACACACACACACACACTCACACAGTTATACCATAAATCACCAAAACGACAACCATGACCTTGCGTCGCACCAGCCATGGAACATATGTGTGTGTTCAATATTTTTTACATGTGTGTGTGTGTGTGTGTGTGTGTGTGTGTGTGTGTGTGTGTGTGTGTGTGTGCGTGGGTGTGTGTGTGTGTGTGTGTGTGTGTTGTGGGGAGACGGTGAAAATGAATCTTGAATATTTATCTCTTCACTCCGCTCCTCAGGTGGTCCTGTGGTTTAACTCAAGGTTAAAAAGATATACTCTCTCTCACTCTCTCTCTCTCTCTCTCTCCCCCTCCCTCGTTCTCTCCATCCTCTCCCTCCCTATCCTCCCTCCTCCACTCCTCCTCCTCCTCCTCCTCCGCATTTCTGTGTTTTGAGTTGATGTAAGAGAATCTGCAGAGGAAGGGAAGAAGAAAGAGGGAGGGAGGAGATAAAGGAGAGAGGGAGAGGAGGAGGAAGGAAAGGGCAGGAAGGAGAAAAGAGAGAGGGGAGAAGGTGGGAGAGAGGGAAGGAGAGAGAGAGATGGGAGGAGGAAGGGAGTTAGGAAATGACGGAAGGAAAGGAGACGGAAAAAGAAAGGAGGAAGGGAGCGATGAAGGGTGAGAGAAGAAGAAGAGAGAGGGAAGGACGGAGGGAGAGGAGGGGAGGAAGGAGGAGGGAGAGGTAAAGAAGGAGAGAAGGACGGAGAGATGTAGAGGAGAGTAAAAAAGTGAGAGAAAAGACAAGATAGGCGTTTTAAAAAGAAGCTTGAAACGGATGAATGGAAAGGAGTGGAAAAAGGAGAGAGGAAGAAAGGAAGGAAGCAAAAAGAGAGGAGTTGCAGGGTATAAAATGGAGAGAGAGATGAGAGAGAGAGAGAGAGAGATGTGTACTATTGGGACAAGTGGAGGGAAAGGGGGATGAGGGGAGAGAAAGAGAGAAAGGAAGAAACAGAAGGAAAAAGAGTAAGATAGGGAGGGAGAAAGTGAGAGATGGGGGATGAGAGAAGAAAGAGGAGGAAGAGAGGGAGAGAGAAAGAGGGAGAGAAAAATGAGAGAGGGGAGGAGGGGAAGGGTGGAAGAGAAAGCGAAAGGACGAGGATGGAGTGAGTAAGAGAGAGTGAGTAAGAATGACAAGAGAAAAGAGAGAGAGATAACGGAAGAGAAAGTGAAAGAGAAAGAGGTAAAGAGAGGGAGGAAGCACGAGCGAGGGAAAGTGACGAAAGGAGGATGGAAGAGAAGAAGAGAGAAAAAAGAAAGAAGGTGAGAGAAGGGAGAGAAAGAGGTGAGGAAGGGAAAGAGGCACAGAGAGAGAGAGAGAGAGAGAGAGAGAGAGAGAGAGAGAGGGAGGGAGAATAGGAGAAGAGAAGTAAAGGAAGGAAAGAGAAAATAAAGGAAGAGAGAGAGAAGAGAGAGAGTGATATGGGTGGAGTGGGAGTTCGGTGCAGAGTGATATATTTGCTGTGAATTTACTGAATGTGTCAGAACCGCTGTACGTTTACACACACACACACACACACACTCTCACACACACACACTCACTCTCACACACACACACACACACACCACACACACTCTCTCGTCACACACACACACACACTCAATCTTTCCGCTCCTCTCACCCATCCGGAGCCGATACAGAACGCCAACCAAATCCCACACACACACTTATGGACTTATGATGTATCACACACACACACACACACGCCTACACACACACACACACACACACACACACACACACACACACACAGGATTTTCTATTCTTGTAGGGACATTTGCCTGCAAAAGATACAAAAACGCAGATCACACACACACACATACATACAGAAATGTAAAACAGACGTACACACACACACACATAAAACATGCATGTAATAGTCGCACACACACACACACTTAAAACACACACACACACACAATGATGATGA
>NC_136019.1:3980048-3984630 GCF_048128805.1 Centroberyx gerrardi | reverse complement strand
TTCTCGTCCTTGGTCAGCATGTCGTAGTCGTAGAGCATCACCCGTAGGTCTTTCTCCAGAGGGAGAGAGCAGCTGAGCTCAAACAACCTGCGGGACAGGAGGGAGAGAGCAGCAGAGCTCAAACAACCTGCGGGACAGGAGGGAGAGAGCAGCTGAGCTCAAACAACCTGCGGGACAGGAGAGAGCAGCAGAGCTCAAACAACCTGCGGGACAGGAGGAGAGAGCAGCAGAGCTCAAACAACCTGCGGGACAGGAGAGAGCAGCAGAGCTCAAACAACCTGCGGGACAGGAGAGAGCAGCAGAGCTCAAACAGCCTGCGGGACAGGAGAGAGCAGCAGAGCTCAAACAGCCTGCGGGACAGGAGGGAGAGGGTCGTCTATATGTGACTAATGCCAATACTCATTGGCATTCCCATTGATGTCAATTGAAAACAACGCGAAGGACGAATAAAAACAATCGCTTCCGGTTGCGAATCGATTTTGCACTTGAACTCTGACCTGCAAATTCGTGCAGCCGGCCAATAGAAACACTTGTTTGGCCGTGTTGACCTCAGAGGAAAATAATCCAACATGGAGGAATCCATAATATAACACAATAGAGATGGTACATTAGCCTACAGCGTTAGCTTGCTACCCAAATACCACAGAATCAGAGTCAATTGATGTTAGTTAGGTACTTAAGGAGCTACTAATCAGTGAATAAAGATTGATGGGAGGTTGTTCACAAAGTGTAATTTACTGTAGAAACCATGGTAGCTATACAACTAAAAATAGTGGGTTTTTGTTTTTTATCTATCCATCCATCCATCCATCCATTTCTTTCCATTTGCAGTCGATTAAATTTGTTGATTTGTTACAGTCGATTAAATTTTATTATGTAGACTTTGACCAGAGTCGATTGATAGTTACTTAGATACTTAACCAGCTACTAATCAATGAATACAGATTGATGCAGGTTGTTCACAAAGTGTCATTTACTGTAGAAACCATGGTAGCTTCTTGTAGCGATCTCCTCTGCTACAAGTTTGAAATGCCTCCCGACACGAAGCATAACCTCACGTCTCTTTCATCACATTGAGTCGCAGTTGCATCACAAATCTCCTACGAACCACATGGCTCCATCATGGAGGTCAATCAGAACTGGTTGTACGCAAATAAAGTAAAATGTAAATCTGTACCAAGCAGCTAGAAACAGAGAGCAGCTGATGAGATGAGATGTGATGTGATGTGATGTGATGTGTCTTCCCCTGTAAATGAGTTTTAATTGGACTGGTTTGTTCACTGGTCTGCACTGTATTTCCCAGTTCACCCATAATTAGCTGAACCAGAGCCTGCAGTCTGTTTTCTGGGCCTCCAGCCAGCGACTCCAGTCTGTCTGCAGCGATCTGAACCTCTGCTCTCCTCTCTGTCCCGTCAGTGTGATCAGTGTGAGTGCAGCGACCCCTGCTGCTGTGAAACACACTCAGACAGACAGGTCCAAAAAATATATATTAAAACTAAATCCACTGGACTTAAGATGTCAATTTTTTGTTGCAAAGTATTGATTGTTCCCGCATACCAAGTCTCCCCGTCCTCCTAAACTTTTTATCTCATGTAAAATAAATATTTCATTATGGACCTCCTCCATTAATCACTCCCTTAACTCATTTTAAGGGGATTTTGCATGAATGGGTGAATTAATGTAAATGAATGTAAATGTAAATACCCTTAGCTCAACAACTTCTTCTCAACGGAAGAAAATGAAACTAACATAATGATATTTTTTATTAGAGGTATTGTCCGACATAAGAAAAACGTAAAGACAGAGAGAGAGACAGACAGACAGACAGAGAGAGACAGACAGACAGACAGAGAGAAAGACAGACAGACAGACAGAGAGAGACAGACAGACAGACACCGATGGAGACAGACAGAGAGACAGACAGACAGACAGACAGACAGAGATGGAGACAGACAAAGAGAGACAGACAGACAGAGAGACAGACAGAGATGGAGACAGACAGACAGACAGAGATGAAGACAGACAGACAGGACACACACAGACAGACAGACAGACAGACAGAGATGAAGACAGACAGACAGACAGACAGACAGAGATGGAGATGGAGATAGACAGAGAGAGACAGACAGAGAGAGACAGACAGACAGGACACACACAGACAGACAGACAGACAGACAGAGAGAGACAGACAGAGAGAGACAGACAGACAGGACACACAGACAGACAGACAGACACACAGACAGAGACAGACAGACAGTTTAAAGGGACGGTCCGTACTTTCCGAACACAGGCTCCAGAGTGCAGGGGATGTAGTGGTCGTGGTCGTTGATGGTCTTCTTCCCCAGGCTGATCTTCACATACGGATCACACTGAAAACACACACATATTTATTTATTGTTGGTATGTATTTTATACTATTACGCATTTTGTATGTATTTATTAATTCATCTTCATTTTCTTTTAACTTGTGAACCAGTTTGTATAAGAAAGGTGCTATTCAAATAAAGTGTATTATTATTATTTTTTGTAAAAAGATTTTAGCCATCCATCCATATATACCTTTCTGTTTGCACCTTTGACTTGCAGTCCATTAAATGTTATTAAGTAGACTTTGACTCCATCCTTCCTTTATCCTGCCATCCCTCCACTCCCTTCTACACACACACACACACACACACACACACACACACACACACACACACACCCCTACCTTCCCGTTGGTGTCTTTGGGCTGCAGTCCGCTGGCCTGGATGACGTAGACTCGGACCAGACAGTCCTCCATGCCGTTGGGCGGCAGCTGTCTGAACTGCCTGGGGGGAGGAGGGGAGGAGGGGTCGTCCGGCAGCGGGTAGATCTTAAACATCCCCTGATGGGGGGGGGGGGGGGTAACATCAGGAGGAAGGAGGAGACGGGGTAGAGTTAGATGACTGGGATTTACTGGGATTGAAGTGAACTGTAGTGAACTGAATTAAAATGGGTTGGAATTCCAATTAATTGAATTGAACCGAACTGAACTGAAATCACCCGAAATGAGCAGAACATAATAGAATAGCACAAAATACAACAGAATATAATACAATAGAACGAAGAATGAAGCACAACAGAATACAACAGAGCACAACATAATACAACAAAGCAGAAAACAATACAGCAGAACACAACAGAACAGAAGAAAACAGAACAGAAGAGAATAGAATGCAACAAAATAGAGCACAATGGAGCAGAACAGAAGAACACAACAGAACCAAGCAGGTTAGAATAGAATAGAACAGTACGAAATAGAACAGAATGAAATACAAGAGAGAGGAGCAGAACAGAACAGCACTGAATAGAATAGAATAGAATAGAAAACAGTACAACAGAATGGAACAGAACCGAGTTGACATGAACAGAACACAAGAGAGTAGAAAAGTATAGAGCAGAAACAAAACAGAATAGAGTAGAATAGAATAGAGTTTTTGTTTTTTTTACCTTGAACTCTCCCACCACTGAAGGATCCTCTCCTTCATCCTGAGTTTTCCCTCTGTAAAGTTTAAACGTCTGACAGAAATCTGACAGAGCAGAGAAACCTTCAACCTTCTCCAACTCCCTGTCATACACCTGAAGAGAGGAGGAGAGGAGGAGAGGAGAGGAGGGGGGGGGGGAGAGGAGGGGGGGGGAGAGGAGGAGAGGAGGGGAGGGGGAGAGAGAAGAGAGGAGGAGGGGGGAGAGGGAGAGGAGAGGAGGGGAGAGGAGAGAGGAGAGGAGGGGAGAGGAGAGGAGGAGGGGACAGGAGAGGAGGAGAGGAGGGAAGAGGAGAGAGGGAGAGAGAAGAGAGGAGTAGGGGAGGAGAGGAGAGACGAGGAGAGAGGAGGAGAGAGGAGGGGAGAGGAGAGGAAGAGAAGAGGAGAGGAGAGAAGGGGTGAGAGAGGAGAGGGGAGGAGAGGAGGGGAGAGGAGAGATGAGAGGAGGAAACGAGAGAGAGGAGGGAAGGATGAGAAAGGAGAGAAGGAAGCGAGAGAGGAGGGAAGGATGAGAAAAGAAAAGAAAACAAGAGAGGGGGGAAGGAAACGAGAGACAGGAGGGAAAGATGAGAAAGGGGAGAAGGAAACGAGAGAAAGGAGGGAAGGATTAGAGAGGAGAGAAGGAAACGAGAGAAAGGAGGGAAGGATGAGAGAGGAGAGAAGGAAACGAGAAAGGAGAGAAGGAAACGAGAGAGGAGGGAAGGATGAGAAAAGAAAAGAAAACAAGAGAGAGGAGGGAAGGAAACGAGAGACAGGAGGGAAAGATGAGAAAGGGGAGAAGGAAACGAGAGAAAGGAGGGAAGGATGAGAAAGGAGAGAAGGAAACGAGAGAAAGGAGGGAAGGATGAGAGCGGAGAGAAGGAAAGGAGAGAAGGAAACAAGGGAGAGAGGAGGAACGGATGAGAAAGGAGAGAAGGAAACGAGAGAGAGAGGGAAGGAAACAAGAGAGAGAAGAGGGAAGGAAACCAGAGAGAAATAAGAAGAGAGAGAGGAGGAGAGGAACAGAAGAGAGGAAAGAAAACGAATATATGATTATACACAACATGCAAGTGAGTTTCCACCAGTGTGTGTGTGTGTGT
>NC_136019.1:3965048-3977548 GCF_048128805.1 Centroberyx gerrardi | reverse complement strand
AAACAGCAGTTCATTTCAGTAGTGGAGCACCAAACCCACTACCAAGGGAGAGGGGAGAGGGTTAGACCAAGCAGCGACGGGTGTGTGTGTGTGTGTGTGTGTGTGTGTGTGTGTGTGTGTGCGTGTGTGTGTGTGTGGACATACAGACAACTCGACACTCACCATACCTCCTCTGCAGCCTTACTATATGCCACGCTGCCTGAATGCATGTTGTGAGTGAATGTTTAAAGCTGCACTAGGTTTAAGATTTTTATGTAAAAGTTCCCCCGTCTTCTCAGTCTAAAATCAGAGAAGAGCGTCCCGTCCCCACCGACTGCGATGCTGCAGATTCACCCAATTTGCCCAAATTAAATAAAGTCACAATGAAATGAAAATGACTTTTTCAGCTTGCTAGCTAAATGTCCATACCATAAATCGGACTTACTGGAAAATGGTGTATCTTTAAGGTTACTCCATCGTATACAGTTCTAGTAGGCATATATTAAAATTGAAATTGTGCATTTTTGGGTGTTCAATTTTCCTAAGACACCCTTGGTTGCATCCCAGAATTTATTCATTTTGAAGAATCCCTTTTGAGATGATGCGTTAACGTGTACACCCAAAACTGAACACATACTGGACCCACATAGCATTGGCATCATATATTAGCATTATTGCAATGCTCCATCTTTAATAGGCCTGTTGTATTCATTTTACCTTTATTTATATCCTATATTACCTTGTTATTTGTATCCTTTGTACCTATTTTAACCCTAAAATTCATCTTATCTTTCCTTACAACATAGCTTATTTGCCGAAAAGTTGGTGTACTTCTTGAAATGAGGATAGTTTGGGTATTTTGTGAGCGTGAAGAAAGTAAGAAAGGCAATTACTTCTCTAAATACACTGTGGTTGTGTAGTAAAGGTGAGGTTAGGGGAGTGGGGGGGTGGGAAGAGAGGTGCGGAGGGTTAGAGGAGGGAGTAGAAAGCGAGAGGAGTTGAAGGAGAGAGGGTGATGCAAGCAAAAGATAAGTCTGGAAACACTGGCTCACTGCAATACTACAGTCCCAATCCTACTGTACCAAACCCACTACCAAGGGAGAGGTGGGGAGAAGGTGAAAGGGGGAAGGAGTGAGGGAGGAGGAGGAGGAGGAGGAGGAGGAAGGAGAGAGGTGAACCGAGGCATAACAAGGGTGGAAACAGCGACTCACTTGACTGTGACAGTACCAAACCCACTATCTAGGGAGAAAGGAGGGAGGAGAGGGAAAGAAGGGGATCGAAAAGGGGGAAGGCAGCGTGGAGACGGTGGAGAAGAGAAGAGAGGTGAGGAGAGGGGGGAGGGGGTGGGAGGAGAGGGGTGAGAGGGGTGAGAGGGTGGGGGGAAAGGGGTGAGAGGGTGGGGGGAGAGGGGTGAGCCAAGGGTGGAAATAGTGTCTCACTTTACTGAAGGCAAAAGAGAGAGGAGAGAGAGGGGTTTGAAAAGGTGGAGGTACAAACGAGGTGAAGAGATGTGAAATAGAGAGTTGAGGCAAGGGAAAGACTGGAAACAATAGAGGGCTTTCAGGTGATGTAACGTACCCTCTGGCGGCCATATTGGAGGTATTCAGCTGTTGGGTAACAATGGCTATGAACAGTTGATTGTGTTTCTGACATCGTAGCGGTCTCAACAGAATTCAATGAACTGCTGATAAATCATATTTTTGTTTAGATAATGTCAGCTTGTTAGCTAGCTAAGTATATCTAACAATTTTACAATTTTGTTTAGCTAACAATCATTGTCTTCTTGTAAATTTGAACACTAGAGCTAGCGGAAGCTAGCGTTAGCAGTTGCTTGTTAAACACTGCTGTATTAACCTGCTGGCTAACAATTCAACAGAATTGAATAGACACGGTTCATTTCTGTGCTGTTTTTGACTGGGAGCTGGTCTTTTCTTCACTGATCCATCTGACTGATTTTGTGTTGTGCTTGTTAGCTAGCTAACAATAGTATCTGGTCACCATCAGTCTTGTAGTTAACACATCTGATTAGCACACTAGCTAACATATCTAGTAGCAGCTAGCGTTAGTATGCTAACATTAGCATCATGTCTTTGCTGGCTAGTTAGCTAGCTAACAGTTTGTTCAGGTTAACTGAGCTGACTCTTCTCAAGCTACAACTAGTAGAGACTAGGGCTAAAGACAAGACAGTTTACTGTGTCACAGTAACCAAATCCACCTTATCACACTATTCACTTTTACTGAGAACGTTATTGATTGGATCTGCAGCCACACCACAACAAGCTGCATCAGCTAGCTCTCTGTTTCTAGCCTGGTTGTCGTATATTTAGTCGTTTCACACAGCCAATTCTCCAGTGGACTTCCACAGTGGCGCCAGCCCTGACTGCTAGATTTGTGATGCAACTGCAAAGTCTCTGAAGAGGAGGGAGGAGATGGAAACAGAAACAGAAAGGGGACAGAAAAGGAGGTGACCGCACAGAGGAGGTGGAGAGGAGAGGTGAGGAGACGAGGAGCGGGGTGGAAGAGAGAGTTTGCCAGGGCAAACTGAGGCTGGAAACACTGCCTCAGTTGACAGTAGCTAACCTGACCAAACACTTTGTGAAAGGGTGGAGGGAAAAGAGCAGGAAGGAGAGGGGGAAGGAGGCGACAGAAAAAGGAGGTGACAGCACAGGCTAAGGCGGAGGAGAGGAGTGAGCATGGGGTGAGAGGAAGGTAAAGGAGAGGGCTGGGGCTAAAAGCAAGGTTGGAAAGGTTGGAAACAGTGGCTCACTTCACTGTGACAGTAGCAAATCTGACCAAACTTGTCAAAGGAAAGAAAGGAACAGAAGAGGAGAGGAGGGGGGGGGGGGGGGGGGGGGTGAGGAGAAAAAAAAGGAGGCGTCGGCGCAGACTAGTTGGAGGAGAGGAGCGAGGAGAAGGGTGAAACTGAGGCAAAGCGAGGCTGGAACCGGCGGCTCATTGGTCATTTCGCTGGTTTCCATCCAACTGTCAAGTGAATTTTAAGCAAACTTTTGAAATGTCGCAAAAAATAAAATGTGACTTAGATGTGTTTCCATCGGCTGGGGTGAAACGAATTAATAGGCTTCCTGAGCATCGGGGAAAAACATACACCCACAAGAAAAGCTGATAGTTATTGGGCAAACTGTTATTGTTCTTTAGTGTCTGCTAACGTTGGCCGTATTTCACGCTTTCATCCGCATCCAAAGACATGCAATTGGCATTCTTTTAATACACCAGCTAACGGTCACACAACCAAGATGGAGACCGTGTGTGAGACATTTCTGGGTGGACAGACAGCATTTCAGAAAGTCCAAAGCTAATTTCCAACTGTTTTTCAGTGAGATTGAACCATTCGTCTGCCGCTTATGCCAAGACTACGTCATTATTTATTCGACAAATGCTTTTCCGACGCTATTTATCAGATCATTTCTTTATCAACCAAAAACCTTTCTGCGTCAAGCGGCTGTAAAAGCGTTTCTGTGATACTGAGGAAATCAAAAATCTAAATTTGCTGTTTCCATTCAGCCTTTCTTATTCGATGCATCGTAATCTGCATTAAAATACTTGCAGGAAAATCTCACCAAAGGCTTTCTTAAGGGAGAGAAAGGAGAGAAAAGGGAATGGAAAGGAAAAGGAGTAAAACGGTGCAGCGCTGATGTGAAACGGCTCCGAAAGAACCGAGATCAAATTCTGACATGATTACTGTATTTGTTTGGGCATCAAACAAGAAGACTGACGCGCGAGACGGGATGCCACTGTTCCCGGAGGAAGAAAAGGTCGGGGGTTTGGGTCAGGAGAACCGGGGTAAAGGGTGAGGGGGGGGGGGGGCGTGGGTGATGCGTGGGCTTGTGGGAACACCCTAAAGAATAAAGGCTCAAGTTAGAACCGAAAGAGCTTCTTCACAGTGATGTCATAGGAGATTGAACCTTTTACCTATTCATAGTATTCCCATGATGTCACATGCATTTCCTAGCAATATGGCGCTGTTATTTTCCTACCAAGATGGCCGTGTGATGATGTAACTGGTTCTTCAAAGAGCTAAATTAAATAAAAGTAGGATTATATACATGCCGAATTTACCAGAACACATTACCGATTAGTGATAAAGTCTCAGATTATATTTTCCGATGTGTGTTTTTGCCGATTAGCGAGGCAAAGACAAAAAGCCCGATTTTTTGAATAGACCTTGGTGTGGTAGGAGGGCCTTCAAACAAAAACAAAAACATTAGCCTTCCTAGTTCACTTTGTTTCACTCTCTACCATTCAGGAACATCTGCTGATATTTACTAGTCATATTATGCTTCAGAAAATCAGAAATATTACACATTTAACCTTTAAGCTTTTATCCAAACCAGCTCACATCGAGTGCATTCAGTATCCCAAAGAACCTTAAAGCAGCAAGAAAAGAACCATATCAAGAACTAGTTTTTCTGCGAGTAAAGAACGTAAAAAGGCTCTTCTATGGCAGTGGTTCTCAACGTGGGGCCCGGGGACCACCATGGGGTCCTTGAGGGGGGTTTCAGAGGGTCCCCAGGAAATTGATGAATTGTTAAACTTCAGCATTATTTCATTTACAAGAAGTTAAGACAATTAGAGAATGTAGAAGAATGACTGTTTTGATCATAGTTTCTCTGTTATCTCTCTACCTGCAACACAGACAGTCATGGGATTCTGGACAAAATCATATCTAACAATAAAGATATTCTCAGATTTGGGTCCGAGAGACAAAATCTCATTAAATGGGGGTCTGTCGCTCTTATGTGGACTAAATTAGGGGTTCTTGATGTGAAAAAGGTTGAGAATCACTGGTCTATGGCATCACCATGAAGAGCTTGAACCTTTATTTTTAAGGGTGAAGGTGGATGAACTGTGGTAGTTAAAAAAAAACACAAAAAAAAAACAACGCTAAAGACAGACATTGCCGAAAGCTGACGTGATCGCTCATTTCGCCGAGCATCAGACAAAACAGGAGACCGATGGGAAGCGGGATAAGGGTTGGATGAGGGTGGGTGGGACGGGGGGGGGGGGAGCGAGGAGGGCGAGGAGGGTGAGGTCATTGCGTCACTCCGGCGGCCTCGCGAAACATCGGATCGCGGCCTTTCCCTGTATCTATCCCCCCGTGGCGTTCCCGCGGCGCGAATTCACCGCGGATGAGTCACCGCGCTCGCTGGAAAAACCACCGGAATGTCACGATGTTGGCCGACGGACAGGGCAAGAGAAGAGAGGAGGAGGAGGAGGAGGAGGATGGAGGGATGGGGGGATGGAGGATGGGGGGATGCTGGCAAAAGGGCCAATCTGCAATTTGAATGGTGAAGTTTTTGTGCGACGAGCAAAACACTAAAAAAAAGAGGAGAAATGGGTTGATTTTGTTGTTTTTTTCTGTTTTCTCCCTCCGTTTTACTCTCTCCTCTTCCCTTCTTCTCTCACTTTTTCCTCACCAACACATATACACACATGCATTATACCTGAATGTATACACACACACACACACACACACACACACACACACGTCCTCGTACCTGCAGTTATCTTGAAAAAAGATTGAAAAGATTTTGTTGGTTGTTTCTCTGTTTTTCTCTGGTTTCTCCCTCCGTTTTTCCTGTACCTCTTTCTATTTATTTATTTATTTTTCTCCTCTCTCTCCTCTTCCCTTCTTCTCTCACTTTTCCCTCAGCAAAACATACACACGTGTTATGCCTGAATGTACACACACACACACACACACACCTCATACCTGCAGTTATCTTGAAAAAATCTTGTTTCTCTGTTTTTCTCTGTTTTCTCCCTCCTTTTTCCCTTTCTTTTTCTTTCTTTCTTCTCTCTCACCTTCTTCTTCCCTTCTTCTCTCACTTTTTCCTCACCAACACATATACACACATGCATTATACCTGAATGTATACACACACACACACACACACACACACACACACACACACACTTCCTCGTACCTGCAGTTATCTTGAAAAGAGATTGAAAAGATTTTGTTGGTTGTTTCTCTGTTTTTCTGTTTTCTCCCTCTCCTCTACCTCTTTCTATTTCTTTCTTTTTCTCCTCTCTCTCCTCTTCCCTTCTTCTCTTACTTTTTCCTCACCAAAACATACACACGTGTTATGCCTGAATGTACACACACACACACACACACACTTCCTCGTACCTGCAGTTATCTTGAAAAAATCTTGTTTCTGTTTTTCTCTGATTTCTCCCTCCTTTTTCCCTTCTTTCTTTCCCTCTCACCTTCTTCTTCCCTTCTTCTCTCACTTTTTCCTCACCAGCACACACACACCCACACACACACACACACCACACACACACTCCCTGGTACCTGCAGTGTGTCGAAGCCTTTCTCCAGGTAGGTGCCGCACTTGTTCCTCTCTCCGGTCGAGGCGTAGAACTTACTCCACCAGTCCATGAACTCTTCTTCCTGTTGGTCACACATTCAGAGGTCAAAGGTCAGGCTGAAACTTTTTTTTTACGTTTTTCCTGATGCTGCTTTCTTGGTCCTTGATAAAGAGATGCTGGATCTAAATGGGGCTATAAAGCTTAAAAAACATTAAGGCAGAGGCAAAAGAATTGACTTTTCATACATTTGAATTTCTTGTGTTTTGATTCATTTATCTTAAATGCCCAAAAAAGTCAGGACATCACTTGTGTCATGAGTCATAATCTTGTGTTTTTAAATGTATTTGTGTATTTAAAATGTGTATAACTACAATTTTACTCCACATTTTGTTAGTTCATACGCAGAGAGGGCAAAGGTCATTTATCTGTCTTCATGTACGGATCCTAGATGCTTTTTTTCCCCTTTTAAATTCCACATTTATGTTGTTTTCTTGATGTTTGCAAAGGATAAAATGTATTTTAAACAAACTGCAAAGCTGAGAGACTCCATGTTTTTCTTTTTTTCACGCATACTGCCCTGCAAAGCAAAGTGAAACAGTAAAAAGACTTCAAAGTTCATCTCCTGTCCCGCCAAAAGCACTGTGGCTACTGCAGTGGACTGTATATCCTTTAGTGGCACTTATGGGTACGATCTGAAGTCTGACCTTTGACCTTTAAAGCACACCCAAAGCGCCGCAGTTACTGCCGGTCGTCCTTTTGTAGAGCAGCGCGGAGCCGGGGGTCAGAAATAGCCGCTTTTCATGATTTTTCCAATGATCGCATAGCAACATGGAGTCCGCCAACTCACGTCAACACAAGTAAAAATTGCCTCTGGTGGCTCGGCGGCGTTAAGGTCATGGTATACGGGCGTTCTGAGGCAATGGAAACGGGCAACATTGTCTGCAGCTGAGATGGGACCAGGCAAGGCGGACGAAATCAACACGGACATCAGAGGAACCGAGAAAAAAAAGTACCGCAAAACGCCGCTTATGTTTAAATGAAAACGATCCCCCCTTTTCTGCCATCGCCTCTCTATTTTACATAAATATTCTGCAGGCACACAGATATTTGCCACATCTATTTCTATCTATCATCTATTTCCACTTGTTATATCTCTTATTAAACAAGTGAAGACAGGGGGAAAAACATAAAACTCCTTCCTTGAGCAGCAGGCTGGTTCATGCCTGGACTGAATTACATTTAATGTATACACAGGTGTATTAACTGTTCAAATGAAGGAGTTTTACAATACATGTCATGCTGAAATGTCCAGTTTTTCTTATTTGTTGGTATTGTGTGTGTTTTTATTGTGTGTGCAAATCCATGCTCACTGACTCACTCCCTATGGGGAAAAATAAATTGAACTTGTCTGGCCACTGTGGCTTTGACCCTTGACCTCCTTATTGTCAACATTGCTTGTAATGGTGGAAATTTAGTGATTTCTCTACTGTTGTGCTCATTGTACGTCACTCTGGATAAGAGCATCAGCTAAAATGTAAGCGTATAGTCTTTGGTGAGTTATTCTTCTAAACATCATATCCAATTCAAAACTCATGCAGAAAATGTCAGAAATTAATCAGCATCAATGGGGAAATTAACTAGTTTTTAAAGACGAATTCTTGGAGATGCTTTTTTTACCCAGGAAACTAATAATAGACAATTAAACACCATATATATTCATGTTTAACACACAAACTCAGACATTATGTCCAATTAAATCATTGACTGTTGAATATCTGTCCAACATCAGCAGAAACCCTGGCAGAATGACACCTGTATGTGATGTCACATTGATTATTACTACATGATGTGACCCATCTGTAAATATAAAAAGTAATCAGTAATCTGTAATCTATTACTTCCCAAAGCCTAGAAAACACAGCTCTGAAACTTACCCACTGTAACATCTAGTGGCCGCGGGACAGTGAAAGAAAGTAGACAGAAATGAAGTTTAAATTTCATAATATAAGAGAGATTTAAGACTTTTTTTTTTTTTTTTTACATAAATAAGTAATAATTTATCAAATACACACACACCATGCACACACACAGAAACACAGTAAAAAGGTGTGTAGTTCTTTTCAACACGTTTCTTTGTCCTCACACACGTTGTCATAACATATAAAGAGTTTCACTCCAAAATGAAATATCCACTGTTTGAAAAAAAAATAAATAAAAAAAACTAAAAAAACTCCTACTATTACAAAATGAGCGCTGGCATGAAAGTAAAGCACATAATGGCTTTCTATTAAAGTTGTGAGTCACCATGAGGCCGTCGCTCACAGTGTAGTTCTGTTTGGGAGGAGAAAATATCTGAAGCTTTTCAAAATATTGACTGATGGCTTTCTCAGATTTGGACGTATAAGACAAGAATGTTTCAAAATAGTTTTATATATAAAGTTTGAATGAAACCTGACGCACAATGTTATCGAGATTTGGTAAAAAATCTATTTTTTTCGACTGTGTGAAGCAGCTTCATCTGTCGAATTTACTAAAAGTCTGTTCACATTGGCAACGTAGAGCAGATATTTTTATTATTTAAACACTGATTTTTGACTACTTTCTCATAGAAAACACTAGTGTGTGTGTGTGTGTGTGTGTGTGTGTGTGTGTGTGTGTGTGTGTTGACGACATCCCGCTGCCCCTGACGCAACGAGGAAACAACGACTACAAAGACGGAGAATACCAGGGGACAGATCAAACTACCAGCCTGCCCCTTCACACACACACACACACACACACACACACACACACACACACATTTGGGTCGGCCTGTCCCCGCCCTGCAACCTTCAACCCTCCGAGGAACACTAGAGCTTAAAACACACTCATGACGCATGCACCACTTTTTCCTTTGTGTGTGTGTGTGTGTGTGTGTGTGTGTGTGTGTGTGTGTGTGTGTGTGTGTGTGTGTATAGGCATAAATGTAGAACAAAAGTTCTCTTATGGCACAGGATTGGTGTGGAATCCCCTTTCTCCTACTTCCCACAGACTCTTGACAAACACACACACACACACACACACACACACACACACACACACACAAACAAACGCACACACACACACAAACACACACTCAAGACTCCCACACACACACAGAGGGAAAAACTATGGAATTCCTCATTTTTCCATAGTGGCAGCATGGCATGGAAAAGGGCAGCACGTGTCGTATAACTAGGACATGAAGCGGGTGGCCAACACACACACACACACACACACACACACACACACACACACACACACACACGCACACACACGCTCTGTCTCTGAGGCGTGAAGTGTCTGGTGTGTGTTAATGTGCCCTCTGAGTGCAGCCGGTGCCAGGCATTGATGAGAGGGGCGCCAGAAAGTGTGTGTGTGTGTGCACGAGTCTGTCTATGTGTGTGTGTGTGTGTGTGTGTGTGTGTGTGTGTGTGTGTGAGGGTGTGTTCGCTGGTCCATGACTCCTGATTCAGACAGATTAAGGCCGTCAGCGCAGCTTTCCAGACCGCGACACGTACACAGATACACATACAGGCAGGCGATCGCACACACACACCTACACAGACACCACACACACACACACACACACACACACACACACACACACACAGCGGTCGGCTCAGGGTGTCGGTGTGGTTTGCAGTCTATCATTACACCCTGCAGGGAACGCCAGGCTAACCAAACCAGACTGGCACTGCCAGCGCTCTGCAGCCAGAGAGACACATTTACATAAAGAGCAGGAGAGATGGAGGGAAACTGTCTGTTCTGGAGGTCAGAGGTCAAAGGTCAGCTGTACCGCAGCTGGTGGGGGTTCAGTGTGCAGTGTGTGACACTTCAGCAGGGCAGACGATGGGAGAATATGGAATAAAACTTGTATTGTGTGTATTTGTTATTCTTTCCACTTTGGTTTCAAGGCAGTCAACCAAACTTAAAGTAATAATCTGTGACATTTTCATCTAAATAAATGTCTGTTTTGCTGCTTTCTATCGCTGATCGCTCTAACACAGCAGTGATCCAGCCTATATCCAGCTGATGAAATATTTTCCATCGGTTTCATTTCCTGGTTTGTTTGTAATAAACAGCAGAAGAAGAACTGGGTAGTTAGCATGAGCAGTGATAGCCGCCATGACTGAACAGACAAAGAAAAGAGAAACTCAAACTGCATCAAGAGGAAATCCAAGCTCCGCCCACACTGTTTGATTGACAGGTGATCTGTGGGAAGTGCAGAGCAGAAACACCACAGTGAGGCTGAGGGACAAAGATGGAGACTACATTTTTAAAAATCTCGCAGATTACACTTTAAAGATCCAATAAGTAACATTTTAATGAAAAATATTACCTTACTTTCAGTAACTAAGTAAGTAAGTAAGTAATGTGTTGAAAATCTACCTATCAGCGCTGAATGAAACTTCCTGGTTTTGACCATGTGAGCCAATTTGGCGGGAAAAGTCAGGAAGTGATGCGTAGGAAAACAAGGAAAAGAATTACGCCAAAATCGTAGTAAGCTAGCTATTTTGACAACTTTTCCAACTTATTCATTGATGTTGTCATTTATGTGTTTTTTTGTGTATCTCGTTTTCTATGTAAAGCATCTTCGAGTATTTAGAAAAGCGCCAAACAAATACAATTTGAAGAATTTGAAGACGTTTCCCCTTTGTTTATCTGACTCTTCTGCAGATCGACGTCACTAAAGCTGCCAGGGGGGTTTATGGGAAATGAAGGCAAGCTGCAAAATGTGGGACTTTAACCCGACTCGACTGGTTGTGGCGATGCACTGCGGCATTATTGTTGAAAATGAACTGCAGTACAGCGGCGTAGCGCACCAGAACATTTCTGAGGGGGTCACAAATTCATACAAAATATAGCAGAAATTGAAAAACTACATTTGAAAAGTGACTTCAAACACAACTATAGCGTCTAGAAGGAGCTAAAAAAAATCGGAGGAAGGGGGAGAGCGGTTTGATCCACGACAAACGGCGTCGTGCAGGCCGGGCGCCGCGGATGAAACGTGACACAAAACGTTGGTTTTCTAAATCGGAGAGACGTCAGATCTCTGGTCTCTCTGAGCGCGGGGGGTTTGTGCCTCCTGACAGCCGGCGCTTCTTAAACTCTTCCAACATGGAAACCGAATCTCACTGATCCGCCTCGCTGGACGCCGTCCTGCCGAAGACACTGGGAAGTAATCTGGGAATCATCAGCCATTTTTTTTATTTATTTTCGGTTTGCGACCCGGAGATTAAGAAGAAGAAGAAGGGATTTATGGCATGTGTGAGAGAAGTGAGCTTTCTTCTTCTGTGAGATATTAGCTCTTTCTTTTCCTCTCTTTCCTTCTCTTTCTCCTCTTTAAATCCCTCTCGTTTTCCCCGTCTCTCTCTTTAACTCTATTCCTCTTTCCCTGTCTCTCCCTCCTCCCTCTCTCTCTCTCTCTCATCCCTCCCTCCCTCCCTCCCTCTCTCGGTCTCTAGTTGTGGTATAGAGGATCTATAGCAGCTCTGTTGACTTTGGCCCGGGCCAGACAGAAAACCGAGCCTTTAATTTGACTGGTTTCAATATCTGACCCTTAATAAAACAAATATCTTTTGCTCGGAGAGAGAGAAATCAGCCCCAATTACCGTCTAGCGGGGAGGGGAGAGAGAGCTCTACTGAGTGTGTGTGTGTGGGGGTTTGAGAGCGTGTGTGTGTGTATGATTTTGCAACGCGTATGTGTGTGTACATGCATTTGTGCGTCCACAGTCTGGTCCGGGTCAAGCTAAGACTACCGATTGACCTGGCTTAGATAAATAAAATGGAAGAATGTAATGAGGAGAGCAGTCTCTTATTCAAATGAGGGATCGGGTTTCCCCTGCAGCTCCCAGTCAAACCACACAGCTCACTGCACTTCACTCTGACTTCTTCAGCTAAATGTATTTTCACGAGTCTGGATCCAGAAGTAAAACGTTTCTTCTTTCTGTCCCGGGTGAATTTCTTTCTTAAACTTTATCAATACGTGAGGAGTTTCATTCTAAAATAGAGATATCCACCTACTCTGACAAAATGATCTCTGCCTTGCAAGTAAAGCACATTATGGGTTACTGTTAAAGTCAGGAGTCATCTTAAAGGAATATACCGTGTTTTTGGGTGGATTAATCATTTGGTCAACTTACCCATTCAGTGATGACATCATA
>NC_136019.1:3945048-3952548 GCF_048128805.1 Centroberyx gerrardi | reverse complement strand
CGAAAAAATGTATATTTTTAGCAGGCGTTGGGTTGTGGTCCATTGACTTCATGGAGTTGGGCGGTTTGGAGTTTTTTTGCCGCCTCTAGCGGACATTAGAGAAGCTGCTGCTGCCGCCACTTCAGGATTGGCTTCAAAACTCACCCGTGGTTTTGGCCGCTTGGTTGCAGCCGACTCATTCTATCATTTTCAATTCCGGGAAGTGCCGACGAGTTGCACATCTCGCATTTTAAACATCTCAGCCCGTGTTTAGAAATAAGTGTAGGAACAGTGAAAAATAGGAAAATGCTTCCAGAAAACAAGCAGACCATCACTTGACCACACAAGGCTTTTGCTGGTGCTGATAAGGCGAATGTAAGGCGCAGACATGCAGCCGGCGGAGCTCAGTATCTGTATGTGGCTGATGATGTGTTCAAGAACCCCTTAAGGTTGTCATAACAAAACACTTCTGCGCTCCACTTGACTTCATCTGGCGTCCACACAGCTGAGGTGTGGCTCATGAAAACACACAAGAACCTTAGGGGACAAACTTCAGGCTGTTGAAGCTCATTCAAAGCTGTATTTCAAGGAAAATATGCAGCAGATATTCCTCTAAAGTGATTTCAGTGAGAAAAAAATAAAACACAGGTGGTTCATTTGACCTCTCACTGTATTAAAAAGGTCTCAGGTGGGGCTGATGTCGCTTAAAACATGAACATTAGACTGCTGGAGCCTTTATGGAAGCTATATTTAAGGAAAATATCCATATAATATTCTCTTAAAGCCATTTAGGTAATCGCAAAAAAACTCCCACTTAAGAGTCGGTGCCTGTTATCCATTTGACCTGTCTGGCTTTAAAAAGGGCTTAGGTGGAGCTGATGATGCTAAACTCATACAATAAACTGACATTAAGAGTCGTATTTAAGGAAAGTATGCACATGACATTTTCATGTGCCCCTTGGCATAAGAAAACACTTATGTAGTCGACTTAAGACCTTAATATTGTTAACATTAAACGCTTGGAGCGGGTTCAGCAGCTGTATTTGAGGGAAAACTATGTGCATATTTCCACAGTCCGGTGGAGGCTGTCGTACGAAAGCTCTTGCGGTGGTCAACACAAGACCTTAATCTTGTTAACATTAAACTGCCAGAGCCAAAGCAAGGATCTGTATTTAAGGGGAAAAAAATGTGAATATTTCCATATTCCAGTTGAAGCTGTCATAACAAAACAGCGAGGTGATCAACTTCAGGCCTTAATACTGTTAACATTAAACTGCTGGATCGCATTCAGGAGCCGTTTTAAGGGAAAAAATGTGCCTGATATTTCCATATTTCGCTTTTCAGCTTTCATAAGAAAACACTTAGGTGGAATGTAATAGCGCCGATGTAAATTCAATATTTCTGCATTTTTTGAGGAGCATTTGAAGAACAAACTGGTGACTGTTGAGGCTGCTTCTCGCTCTCAGTATTGTGGTAGAGTTGATGAAAATAAATGATTGACTGGACGGATATCAAATATATCAATATCAACTTTCCATATCGCTCAGGTTGCCACTAAAAGAAACCAAGAATACTCCTAATATAAATTCAGTGTTGTAGATTTCTCCATTTTAGAAACACATTAGTGCTGTGACTGATTTGATTGAGATAAACCCCATCAAAGTAACTGTATATGTCATGACAGAAATTACTAGCAGGGTTATGAAGTCAGAGTGTGTGTAGACATGCAGGTAGTTTGGTCCGTAAACTTTAACAATCCTTATTCATCACCTTTTTTTTTCTTGATTCCTGGAACCTTTAGAAAGCTGGATGACTTTCCAGGTTGTAGAATTCTACATTTTAGAAATAAAGTTGAAGTAGAAGAAAAGAATAAGGTCGCACTTTATTCAGTGTCTGGGTTACGGTTAATCTTAGGGTTTGGGTTAAAGTGCTGCTGAACTCTGGTATTGTCTTGTGTTGAGTATCTTCCTCCATGATAATCTTTGATTCTGTGTTATCTGTTGCTCCGGTAGAGGAGATTGGAAAATTTTGTTTTTTTCTCTCTCTCCATTCACTGCCATTGTATGGAGGAACAGTCTGAAAATCACTTCAGTTTGAACAAGTGTAACACCGAAATCCGGTCGGAGGAAACTTGTGCCGATGGAACGAAGAAAATAGAACGTTTACCAATAATTGTAAATAAGGGGGAAAAGGTGGGAGCGTGACGTTGTTTTGACTTTCAACGGTTATTTAAATGAGGGAGAACGTGTGCGTCAGCCATGGAGAATTGAACCTCTGCAATTTTTTTAGCTTGGGAGCAGCAATCAGACGCGAACGCAACGCAAGAGATGCAGCAAACAGGCAAGTGACACTTTGTTGAACATCTACTTTTTGTCACCTGGTGGACTATCAAAATAAAATGTTACCAAGAACCCTAATCTCGAGGCCCTTCTTCACTGTCAAAATTGTGGCCCGAGTTAAACGAACTCTCCCTACCATCCATCAAAACTATTACTGGGTCAAGAGTGAAGTCCTGGTGTTTGGAGACATGCATGTTGTCTGGTCCATGAAACCAGAACTTGAAGAAAACCCTTCCGTCAAAGTAAAATCCAAGAAACATGTAAGAATGTATGACTTCTGCGATGGCAGCATCTGCAGATTGCAAACTTTGACATTCAACACTGGTGTTTCTATTCTGAGGGGAGATTTCTACGCTCTTGGAACAGAGGGAACACTAGAGTACAGTAGTTTCCCTCCACTGCCATCATTGTGGGCGACTTGATTAAGATGAATGACTGAAGCAAACCACATCACAGCAGAACTCTCATTAGCCATGAAAGGACTGGGCCTCTCTACTGATTACAACTGTGGGTGTATGTGTGTGTGTGTACATGACTATCTATTCCCAGCATGTGATGGTAAGTGTGTGTGTGGCTCCATCCCCGTAACTGAGTCATATATACACAGACCTTGGCCCTTGCAAAACAGGCTTTTGAGTTGTGTCATAAATCTCCTAGCAAGCACGACGCCATTTTGGAGATCGATTAGAAAATTGTCTGTGCGCAAATAATGGCTACATACACAGTATGTCAACCAGGCTAGAAGATGAGACACCTGAAAAATATTGTTATGGTGTTTTGGCATTTTTAACTAGCTAACGATCCAGCAGCTTAATTTATCAAAGCAACCGATGCTAGCCACTGCGCTAGCTTCCACTAGATACGCTAGCTAGTGTCAGATGTGTTTACAACAAAACAGTGACCGTTAGCATTAGCTGACTAGATGCTATGGTTAGCTAGCTAACAAGCTGACGTTATCTGAACACAAAATCAACCAAAAACACCAAAGAAATGTATATCTTTTGAGTTATTTTGAGACCGTCAAGCTAGCTACGTTTAGCTGTTGCCCAAGAGCTGAGGACTTCCAATATGGCCGCCAGAGCGTGCTTTCCATCACCTGAAACCCTCTATTAACACACTTTATGCTGGTGTTTTCTTTATTTATCACTGTTGCTAATTTGCTCGACAATCTCACTGTTGGTTCTGGATTCATTAAAAATGCATAATCCTGTTTTAAAGCTGTGGTCACCAATACAGCCTACATTTTCACCTGATTTTATGGATTCTGTAGCCTCTCAAAATGGCGATTTAATGAAGGACATTGTCATCTATTTAGATTTCTTAACTGTATTCTTTTATTTAATGGGGTTAAGTGGGAAGTTACATTAAGTCCCACAGAGCTAGCAAGCTTGTAATATTCATCTTTAGTGACAGATTCACATTGCAAAACAACAATATTCAGATTATATTTTCAGCTCTAGCATGTTTTTCTTCTGGAAACTGTGCTACAGGGATGTAGTGTGTGTGTGTGTGTGTGTGCGTGTGTGTGTGTGTGTGTGTCCCTCCCATCCCATCCCAGTTGGGTTTCTTGATGTACCATATGACACAGGATTGCTGTGTAATATGTGTGTGTGTGTGTGACTATGTGTGTGTTTCCATGCCCTCACCACATCAATGATGAGCGTATTGACGTCAAAGTTGGGCTTCTTCTTCATGCTGCGGATGACGCAGCTCTGGACCATGGTGCCTCCACACTCCACCTGCAGGCTGGGCGAGGTAACGCTCGCCAGCTGGAAGCTCTTCAGGTTCCGGACGCCCCACGCCAGGACCTGCAGGGGGGAGAGGGAGAGGCAGACGGAGGTGGAGAGTGATTAAAGGTAACGATGAAGCTCTTCAGGTTATGCTCTCTCCATGCGAGGACCTTTGGTGAGGTAGGAAATTAGAACAGAAGAGCGATATAGATCAGATTTCTGTGCTTCCTTGTTTCCCTACTGATGCAATTTTATTTCATGAATTAAAGTTCTGCCTGGCAACAGCAAAATAGAGGAGAAGTTGATTCCAGCCAGTCAAAGCTTCCCAGTTCTCTACAACTTTTATTTTGAAGAGTGCAGGAATAAACGTCTCAAAAACGACGCTTGGAGAACGGCTGCATCCATCGTTGTGGTTGATGGTCAGCTCTGAAGTCATTTTATTGATTTTTTTCAGTTTATTTTGTGTTATTTTTGATTGATTTGACAATTCAAGACTATGATCACAAACCGCTTCACTTCAGTGTGCAATTGTTTTGACTGAGTATTGTTCTCTTTTGATTTGTTTCACTCTGCTTATTTTCTTTTTTTAACTTTGTATCTCGACATCATGAATGAAACCTCAATGATTCTCGAGGCTTAAATAAAGGTTTGAATATGAATATGAATTAATTCTACCTCATTAGCACTTTCCATCTAGCTATGCAAACTCGTTAAAACAAAGTAACGTTAAAGGGTAACTTCGGTATTTTTCAACCTGGACCCTATTTTCCCAACTTTTTGTGTCTAAGTGACTAAAGGGGACAACAATTTTTTAAATTGGTCCAGTATTGAGCGAGATCGCGTCAGCCGGCAGCCGCGAAACGAGCTGCAATGTAATCCGACGGGGCAAATGTGAACCGTCAATGTACACACAGACATCCGGTCTGTGTGTAACTTCCTGCAACAACTCAACTCTCGCGAGACTTGAGCGAGACTTGGTTACACACAGACCGGATCAAGCGAAAGGTAAAGAAAAACGTTTCATTTCTCTGTAGGGTCCTTTCCATAATGTTGTCAGACATTTATAATAACAATCTGAGCCTGTCAGTGGCAAAAACAAGAACTTTTAGTGGACGTACATTGACGGTTCACATTTGCCCCGCCGGATTACATTGCAGCTCGTTTCGCGGCTGCCGGCTGAAGCGATCTCGCTCAATACTGGACCAATTTCAAAAAATGTTGTCCCCTTTAGTCACTTAGACACAAAAAGATGGGAAAATAGGGTCGAGGTTGAAAAATCCCGAAGTTACCCTTTAAGAAAGGAAATACCAGAGCAGCAAAAATCCTGCCTGTTCAAAACCTTGCAGCTGCAGACCGCTACATAGATGCAGTTAGAGGCTCTGGCCCCGCCCACAATCTGTCAGAACAGAGCGACACATCGACCAAGTCACTCGCAGTGTGAATGTAACAGTTCTAGCAGGACTCGGCGGTACCTCTATGGCGGTTCTCTGCAGAACTGGTTTGATCCCCTGAGGAACCATGAAGATGTTGGCTTCTCTCTGAGGAGGCGGGTACGGAAGTTCAGAGTCGTCCGGCTGCCAATGGGAACGCAGGACAGAGACGAGTCAGAGGCGGGTCATCAGCAGGAGACACGTGTCATCAACACAAGACAGCAAGCCGTGCCATTCACCGAGACTCAGTTATAACATGAGCGGCTAAAACAATTATTAAACAGCCAAACATATTCGTCTTATATTCAAAGCAACATACATAACACAAGTAACTGCTAAATTCGCTCACATTTGTGTGTTTTTAGTGTTAAAAACAATGATATAACATTCAAGTCAAGAAAAATATTAGCTTCTTTTTTTGATAAAACGAGTCCTTCAAAAAGTTCTTTACGGAGAAAACAACTACAAATCAACAAAATAATTTACAGGAAAAACATTTTACTTGCAGTTAGTGAAATTTAGGAGCGTGAAAGTCAGAATAAATTATTTAAAAAAAAAAAAAAAAACAGTAAGAGGAGTGGGAGGGGAGAGAAAACAAGACAGGGTGAATGGTTTTAAATAAAGACACAAAGCATGCTTGTAACATGCATGTATGTTGAAGTTGTGGCCTGTTTGTGTACTGTAAATGAGAGTCCACACATGCAAGAGTGTGTGTGTGTGTGTATTTAGATTTGTGTACTAGTAGGAATTACAACAACATCGACTTCCCTCACCCCTCCCAAACACAAGACATCATTTGTTTACGGCTGCATCATTACATCAAATGGAAAAAAAATCCAGTTGTCTTGTGCATCATTTTATACAAATTTCCCTGTAACTCAGCCTGGCATGTTTGGTGTCTTTGGAAACCTTTGGATCTCGACTAGAATTTAAAATAAAGTTCTGTGGGTTTGACCAAAGCTCGGCCGCGCAACATGCGTTTGTAATGATGGACGCGGAAGAGGTTTTAAAGTAATGCAATATGGCATATAGCTGTTAAATGAACTTTCGGAAGGGCATAGGGTGAGAGAGGGGGATGATGGACGGATGATGGATGGATGGAAACGAGACAATCTAGCTGCTAATGTAGCTTACTCATACACTGGAAAGAAAGAGGCAGAGAAAAGGAGAAAAATGGATGAGTAAACGGGTGAGTGGATGTTTGGACGGATGATGGATGGATGAGGCCTGATTCTTCTTCTAATATATCACCGTGCCGACGGCAGCGCTGCTTCTGTGACTCACAGGTTGGAACGGATTGCAAAGCAGAACCCAGAAGACATTATTATAAACAAAGTCTAACTGGGCCTGAGAATCGCAGCAAACCAGGCTATATATCTAAAGAACCTATTTTTAAGTCCAATGATTCAGTTTTCTTTCTCCCTGGGAATACACGTTGCCTAGCAATATCAGCCCAAACTCACTTGTTGGGATGATTTTGTTGCCTGGTGATATGAGTTTATTGGAGTTTTTAACCTTTATTTATCCCTGGAAGCATTTTAGGATTTATTGATCATGTCTGCTCTTTTTCCTCCGTGCCAAACTTCGAATTAATGTTGTTACGTACGTTCACTTTATCAAGGATTACTGTGAAGTATTGGGGTTTCGGTGGTCCCAGTGGCACGGCTCCTGGATATAAACAGCACTTATCAAATAGAGCATCGAAAACTTGGAAGTCGCCGTCAAAAGATTGAACAGTTTGTCAGATTTTCTATGGCGGGGTCATTGAAGGCTATTCGTTACAGTTGGGATTGGGGTGTGTGTATGTGTGTGTGTGTGTGTGTGTGTGTGTGTGTGTGTGTGTGTACTTTGTACCCATTGCTGCAGGTTTTCAGAGAGGAATCCTGGAAGCATCAACTGAGGAAGTGGCGAAGGTAAAGAAAAAAGAGAGAGAGAGAGCATTGAATAGAAAAGAGAACTGCAGGTAGAAAATCTCATCACAAATTAATGAATGATCAGAAGAGATATTTGCAAACTATTCTG
>NC_136019.1:3935048-3937548 GCF_048128805.1 Centroberyx gerrardi | reverse complement strand
AAGCTGATGACATCATCACACAAGCGCCAAAAATCGATGTCAGTCTCAGAGGGTTAGGGTTCAAACCCCAAGGAAAAAATGCATCAACGCACAAAAACATCGACATGCGGTGTAGTTACTGTTCCTGGTGTTTTCTGTTTCAGCTTGCTGGAAGAAACCTTTCACAGATGCATGATGGGAGACGTCCATCATGGCTACTAATGTATATAGAACTAATACAGGACAGATGCATGATGGGAGTCTTTTACGATGGCTACCAACATTAAAATAATAGCTGATTTATTTAATAGTTACGGTACCTGAGAAGCTGTCTTTGTCCATGGGCAGCAGATCTCTGGGCTTGGTAACAGGTAACAACGCAGGTGGTAGCGGGTCCCGCCTAGAACACACACACACACACACACACACACACACACACACACACACACACACACACACACACACACAAATCCATCATTATCCTGACGAGCAACAATAAAAAATATGGATTAAATACGTAAAAACTGAAGAAAATCAGCAAAAACATATATACATTTAACTGCAGTTGCCATTAAGGGGAGCTTACACACACACACACACACACACACACACACACTGTGCTGCAGTGACTCTGGGGTCACGGTCCTAGTTACAGTGCGTATGGTAACCATTAGCGACCGTACTGCCTGGTTGCCATGGCGGCAAGCCATTGGTCCTGCCCACAAATTGGAAGCAGAGGTTTCCGACCCAGAATGCACCACAGGTGGGCGACAGATGGGCATGCCGCGCCGGTGTGTGTGTGTGTGTGTGTGTGTGTGTGTGTGTGTGTGTGTGTAGGTAGTGGAGGGTCATAAGGATGTCATCCTCACTTTAGAAATGAAGATGTTACAGAGCGAAAAGGGGAGAGGAGGAGGAGAAGGAGAGGATGGGGTGAGATGAGGAAGAGGAAGGTGAAGGGGGGGAGGGAGGAAGATGAGGAAGAGGAGGAGAGGAGTTAGGGAAAAGAGGAGGAGAGGATGAGGGGGAAAATAGGAGGGAGAGGAAGGAGCAAAGGGGGAGGAAAGGGAGAAAGGGGGAGGTAGAGAATAGGGAGGAGAAGAAGAGGGAGAGGAGGAGGAAGGAGGGAGAGGGAGGAGAAGAGGATGGGGAGAGGAAGAGAGGAGAGTGGGGAAATGGTAGAAGAAGAAAGAGGAGGGGAGAGGGAGGATGCAGAGGAAGGAGGCAGAGAAGGAGGAATAGATGGGGAAGAGGAGGAGGGAGGAAGAAGAGGATGAGGGAGGAGAAAGAGGAGGAGGAGGAGAGTGAAGAGGAAGAGTGGAGGATAGACAAGAGGAGGAGGGAGAGGGGATAGAGAAAGGAGGAAGAAGACAATGAGATGAGAGGAGCAAGAAGACGATGAGGGGAAAGGAGGAAAATAGGCAAGAGATGAGGAGGGAGAGGAGGAGGAGGAGAGGGAGGACAGGGAAGATGAGGAGAAAGAGAAAAGAAGAAGAGAAGGAGAGGGAGAAGAGGTGGAAAGAGAGAATGAGAAGAGAGGAGTAAAGACACGAAGATCAGAGTAAAGTCAGAGAGTGAGGAGGGAAGAGGAGCGAGGAGCGGGAGGATGATGGGAGGAGGAAGGAGAGAGAGGAGGAGGAGAGAGGAGCAATGAGAGGAGGATAAGGAAAAAGTCGGAAGAGGGAATGAGGAGAAGAGCAGGAGAAAGGGTGGAGGGAAGGGAAGAGGAGCAAGGAGAGGAAGATGGGGAGAAGATAGGAAGGAGAGGAGGAAGAGAAGAATAGGAGAAGGAGATTGACAAGACAAGGGAGGAAGAGGAGGAGAGGGAGGGGGAGAGTAAAGTAGGAGGGAGGGAAGGGAGGAGGCAGGGAAAAAGGAGGAGGAAGAGGGGAGAAGATGTGTGTGTGTGTGTGTGTGTGTGTGTGTCTTACTGTCAAAGTAACAGGAGATGGTCGGTCTGTTGACTCCGAACGTGGTTGTGACCGACTTGTCATCGTTCTTGTCCTCTATACTGCTCTGTGAGAGGAGGAGGAGGAGGAAGAGGAGGAAGAGGAGGAAGAGGAAGATCACATTCAGACAAGAACAGAGCCAAATGTATCTGAGCATCAAGAAACTTCTGTTAGATCAATAGAAAACTGCAATATCCCAAACCGAGTATCTGCAGGTCTTTGAAAATAACAAACCATGTCAGTTTAAGGCCTTAAAAAGTCTTGAAATGTATTGAATCCAGGTATTAGACATGTCCATTTACACAGTAGTAACACATCAGCTGTGGTACTTGGCTATAGTCTGGTTTTAACAGCTTTGTTTCTGTATTTTGTAAGTCTAAAATCCAGTTCCAAGCCGCACTAAAATGTCTTAAAAGGTCTTAAAAACCCCTCGCTCCCTCCCTCTCTCACTTCCTCCCTCTCCCACTATCTCTTCATCTCTCCATCCGTCTCTTCCTCCCTCCGTCTCCCTCTCTGTCACTCTCTCCCCCGTTCCCTCCACCCTCTACCCCATCCCTCCTTCCTCCATTGCCATC